>NW_025788727.1:0-9998 GCF_021130785.1 Homalodisca vitripennis
ATGTGAAATGTTGATCAGATGTTTCAAGTAAATTATAATATAAAGTTTTACAATTTAAAAAGTGTCATGATCATACTATAGTGGTTGTAAAAAAACCTGTCTACGGTCTGCTTTCCAATAACAAAACATGCCGGAAGCATTTTAACAAACTAAATTTTGATTTTACATCTTCATAAATATTCTGGTAAACAATTAAAAAACTTTGGTCCTTACAAAAAAATAGAATTTCTTAAACAAGGTTAGATGGGGTCTCGGAACTTGAACGTTAATTCTATTCTTCTCTGACTATAGATGTGTAATTAGCCATTGTAAAAACTGCTGCATTGATTATAAAATGAATTTAATACTTTATAGAAATTACAGATTTTTTAATCGGTTAACCACATTTAAATCTCTAAAAATATGGAGCTGAACTCACCATTTTATTTTTAAATTTTATTATTCTTATGAAATTTATTTGCAGAGTAACCAATTGGTTCTTGAAGGTTGTAATATAAGGTCCTCCCCAAATTTTCTAAACCGTATTCAATTTTAGAAATTTAAAAAAGGCAAAATAAACTTGTTTAAGCAATCCTGTAAAGCAATCCGATCTAAGAAGAATAAAAAAGTCTAACATACATCACTAGTTTAGACTTAAACTTCAGCTATATGAGATTTTCCAATTCAAATTTGAATCGACCAGTAATCCCCAAGATACTTAATACTATCAACCCTTTCTAAGTTTGAAGCAATTACACACTATATTATTATTAGAATGACAACCTCAAAACATGGTATTAAACAGGGTGAAATAAAGGATACTTTTCTACATAAGTTAAATAATAAGTATTTGGGTTTTAGGGCTCCATATAACATGAAAATTATTAGAAAACCACCATCTTAAAGCATTTACATCATGTTGCCATACACAGTTTGTACTTGTGCTAGTGAGTCCTGCTTTAATAAAATAAAAGCAGTATCATCCGCAAATGCTACAATCTGCCCCTTGCAAATTACCATTGTCACAAATTATTAATAATAAATTATAAGAAGAGGGCCAGACAAAACTGATCCTTGAGGGGTATCCCTTATACTTATTTTACCTACTTCACTGAAAGTTTTATTAGCTCTAGTTACCTTGGGTTCTATCTGTCAAATAAGAACAAAAACCATTGCAAAGCAATTCCCCTGATGCCTTGCGTCATGGCATTTCTAATTAAAAGTACTCGATGATCCACTGTATCGAACGCCTTCATCACGTTTCGACAAATAGTCCAGCGCACACTTTTCCTTCATTCCATGCCTGTGTAGACCTGAGACCATGAAATCCAATCAGGCAGCACTTGTATTTAAACGTGTACTTTGGAACCCATACTGTTTATTACTATACAAACTATGTTTGTGGGTAAGAAAACTTCTCTAGCCTCACCTTAAACAACTTTTTTCGAGTATTTTAGAAAATATTGAGAGTAAACGCAATAGGTCGATAGTTGCCAGAGAATCTGATCAGTCATTTTTTTTGAAGAGTTAGTGACCTACCGCATGTTTTTTAAAATTTTTGGGAACTCTCCTGTCGACAAGCTAAGATTTATCAAATAAAACTAGCACGTCTGTAATTGTGATTCGGATATTTCCCTTAATGAATAGACAGGTGTAAAATTATCAAAACCGAGGAGCTTTTGTTATTTTTTAAGATTTTATTATATTAGCTTATGTTCTTTGTTTATTAGTCGGATACAAAACCATCGATTCTGTTTAAATTGCCACAGTATGGAAGATATGTTGGTGACAACTATTCTAACGAGTGGGATTGGTGTTTTTCTGCTTCTATTTGTTTGTCTCAGGTCTACTGCAATTGAACAAAAGAAATTATTCAAAATGTTGGGACACCTCTTTCCGGGATTGAAGTTGTAATATCATTGTGGTTTTTCACCAGAATTACACCTGAGATTTTAACTTTATATCCCCTACTAATTCCTTTATAGTTTCCCACTGTTTTTTTGTATTGGATTTGTTTGACTCTAATAACATGCGAATAATGCAATTGTTTTAGTGGCCTTTAATTGGTTTTTTAAAACTGTTGTTAATAATCCTGTAACCTATTTCTTAAAATCACATCATTAAGGCCGCTTAGCAACTTTTTTGTACAAATTATTTTTTTCTTTAACGGCTATTTACAATAAGTATCTTGCATAGATCCAGGGTTTTAAAAAACTTATTACTAACGTTTACACAATTCGTAGAGATTGAAACAGAACTTGGAATTTTTTAATCAGGAACATTTCAAATGCATAGGATATTGAAGTACAGTTGTATATTACCAACCAGTTTTTTCTTGGCTTACAAGTAATTTAAGTGTATTTAACTATACTGAAACATGATCAAAACAGTTTTTTGTTCATAACGTGATGTACAATTATTTTTAATATTTAAACCCAACCAAAACGGTCATCCAATGATCGGTTTTATATTTATCCTACAAAACTTCTGCTGTGTACGTAACAGAGCTATCAAACTTAAACTTCTACAAAAAACATGACTCCATACAGGTTATTCTTGAAAGTGATTATTTTATCCTTGTGGGTTCATTGACAAGTGAGTTGAGTCCATTACTTTGCCATTAAAAATTAAATAGTCCTCTTACACTTCCCGAATAGATGTATCCAACACATTAATATTTCAATCCCCTTTCACTAAATGAAAGTTTGCAGATTTTTATTTACCGCTTAGTGTGTTTTTGAAATTCGGCCATTAAACATATTGATTGAGAAATGCCTGTAATCTGTAAACTGCTAGAAAATGATCAACAGCTATGCCCCGTCTCAAGATTTGAATTGAAAGGTGTACGACCTCTGCCGTCGCCATTTTGTTTGTTTTAACCTGACGTACACACAATTCAATTGGTCGGAAAACAAAAACCAGCCACGCCCCCCGCAACGGTACTTATTATTACATTGAACAATTTAAACAAGAAAGGTAGGCAAAATGTACTGAACCCACCTCACTGTCACTTGATCCCAAATATTCTGTTAGTACAATAATGTCAGGCTTGTCTTTATCAAACTTTCAAGAAACACTAAAAAAATCGTCAAAATTAGACCTTAAACTAACGGATGTTTTGAAGTACAATTATTAAATCTGAACTATCAATAGTAGTAAACACACTATTTTTTAAACTTGTTTCTTTTAAAACTATTCATTTAGGTGAACATGATGAACTGTTTTGTACTAGTTGTCGTGGGGGGTGGGAGGAGTTAGTTACCTGGAGCATGAGGGCGAGTCCTGTTTGCTGCGCAGCATGCTACCTCAGCTTCTCCACGTCGTTCCATTTTTTTAGCTCACTGCTGGACACCTTGTCACCATCTTATGGTCGGACCAGGATCTTGCCCGTTCCGTATCCAGACGAACGTGAATCCTTTTTCTTTCTTGATCGATCGTACTTCGTTGAAATATCCTCCGGTCTTGTAGGAGTAAGGCTCGATATATAATAGAATGACACCTTGCTGGGGCTTGGGAAACACAATGTCAGACGTATTCAGATTTCTCTTGACTCTCCTTTTTTGTAGAAAATCTTTCCTTCGACTGTTTTTCTTGTAAACTTCACTACGATGCCTCGGGGATCCTTTTCGCCACTTTTCCCCTCTCAAGTCTGTGACAGACAATCCACCATCCTCTTCCTTTACTTGTTATGTTTAGACTGTTTCCGACTTGTTGAACTAGACAGAAAACATGTTCATTTTCTTTCCTCAGGAACCCCAATGGATTTCTATTGTGTATTAAGTTCTAGAGTCTTGCTCCAGCATTCGTCTTGACGGGCTTTCCAGCTCAACAATTTTAATTTGCAGAGCCTTTTAATGTTCAGAAACAAAGATTGTTCATAACAAGTCTTTATATCTGTTTCAAAAGCCTCAGACTGTGAATCCACAGTATTTTTCTTAACTCGGAGATAGTTTTGATGGCAGAATTTCGACTGATTGAAACAATAATTGAAAATTGGGGGGGCGTCCTGGACCCCATTGGAGACCCTCTCAACTGGCTACGTCCTTGCTTGTGTTAAGGGAATTTAAAATCATACTCCAAAATTATGATCCTAGAGTTTTTTCTCAAAACGGGAATAAGGATATCACTATTTATGTATCATAATGTTTTTGTATTACAATTATTAGAGACATAACCGGTTTGATTATTAATTTAACCACATCCCAATAAAAAGCTCCAACATTTTTTAAAACACCCCTGTATATACTACACCACTAGTCAATTACAGGGTCACGAAACCACGTGACCCCTGCATTGTTACTCTGCGGCTGTTACTGTAGGGCATTGACCTCGTAACAATCACTTACAACGGGTGTCTCATCCACTTTACTGATCAAGCAAACTGTCTTCAACATGCAAACAATTATTTCAGGGTGTGGTTTACAAGCAAAACAAACATATGCCCATTTCTTTTAACTTTCTTAAAAAAAACTTAAAATGAGGGACAACCCAGTATGTTAACAATTGCACAAGAACGAATTGATACATCAAATTAAAGGAATTTTGTTGGTAAAACACAGATCTGGAAACCGGAACCCTTCACAAGGTCCATCTTGAACAAAAAATGGCAGTAATTCAACAGATAAAAAAAATTATTTAAAAATAAATGTAGGTTAAATTACAACATGAATAGAAAAACCATTATTATATGGCCTTCTAGAATCTCTTGTCTTTTGATAGTCAATAAAACAAAGAAACTCTGCCATAAAACTATAACCTTAAATACCAAATACCTATAATTAACATTGTACAAAAAACAGCAGAAGTGGTTTTGGGTAGTTCCATGAAATAGACTTCAACCAACAGCTTTGCCCTCTTGTTTGAAGTTAATTTTTGAATGATGGCAGGATTGTAAACGGAAACAGGACTTTTCCTGATATCTTGCCATCGATTCAATTAAACAAAAAATCAGTAACTAACGGTATTCGAAGATCTGGAATTTGATCTCTTCTTCAGGTAAATAACTAATCTAACACATAATTACAAACTAGGATTAAAAAAAAACAATCCATACCAGAGCGTTGTGAAACCCGTAAGTCCAGGAATCACAACCACCATGTGTTGTGTCAACTTCACTAACTCTAAAACATGCACTTAAAAAAAAAACTAAACACAACACTAATTATTAGATCTCGAAACAGTAGGAGTTACTTATTTTTTTATCACTGAACGATGGCAAATTTCCTAAAATCCTGTTTCCTTCACAATCATTCCATAGTGAAAAACAAAACTTCAAACAAAGAAAATGTAATTACCTTCAACCATATATGTTAAATTCTTTTGAAATTCATAAATATTCGAGTATAGTAATAGAAAGGGTCTAAAAAAATGTTTCACCGCTCTTTTTAACCTGTTATGTAATCTATCCGTAAGACCCCTCGCCGCTTTTCAGAACAAGTTTTTTGCTTAGTGGCATATGGTATTTTTTCCCGTGGGTCTTCCAAACAAAATGTTTATCATATGAATCTCAAGATTCACCTTTGTGTTTTAATAAAAAGAAGTAATATGAAAAATGAGAATGTTATACTTCTCTATTAAATAATTTCTAACACATATGTGAAATAGTCCACTACAACGAAACAATATTTTATGAGAATTCCATTCCTTAAATTTCATTCACTAACAAATTTCAAACATTCTACATCCAGCATATACATCGCAAAGTTGGATCGCAACGTTTATAGTATAAGAGCGCTTAAAATCCCCTGTTCTGAATCTAAAAGTCAAGTAATCTTCGCCTATGTGCTGCAGAGGTTCCTGGATAGCCGTAGAGAAGGTGAAGACTCTGACTCAAGCGACCGTACGGATGAGGAGCTACTCGAGTATGTACGCCCTGTTCCAGCAGGGCAACTTTTGGGATAACAATACTGGGTAAGGAATAACTAAGGAGCTCAATCCCAGGATATCTCAATCCAGAATACAAAGCTCAAATCTTCACATCATCTGTTAAAAAAGTAGACCATGCATGATATTAAGAACAACGTTCTTTGATTATGATGAAGTTTTAGAGTATTTAAGAGTTACATATGAAGGATTATAAATGAATAATATATATTTTAGAATGAAATAAAATATTGTCGAGGACTCTACCACTTAGGGTGCTTTTAAGTCAATTTTTTAAGTTTATGTGCGAATTAATTTTCCGTATTTTAAAGTTGCACATCCTTTACTACAAATAATGAACTACAACTTTTATTTATTACTAAGGTTGCATGTTATATGAAAAATTATAGGTTTTACACCGCCTACAAGCATGCTAGAGTCCCTAGAAAAATAATGTTATAAGAAAGATTCATTAGCATCCAAATATGTTTTAGGAAATTAAACTTTGTTATCAACTTTATATGTACGGAACACAAAATAAAAATCTCTTTAAAAGATCCGAGGGTCGTACAACCATCTAGTAGGTGCCTAGGTTTAATCTGGTTTTACAAACAGTATAGAACATTAGATTTATTCTAAACTTATAATCTTAACTGTACTTGATTGACGGAGCTTGTCCACTAATTTTTTATTTTTGAGTACTTCAAGAGTACATTTGGGTTCTAGATAGCTTGTGTTTAATACTGCAACATTGGTTACCTTTTTCAAAATATTGTAATTTGCTTGGTTAATATGTAGACCGTAATTTTTTAGATCAGTGTTTTATGTTCCCAAATCTTGGTTTTGGATATTTTAGATTTTGAGGGTAAATTTATCAGCTCCTATGCAGGCACGTTTTCGTAAAATCTCAATTTTTGTCCTTCGGATTTCCACTAACTCGAGAGCTTCTGTGTCCATCGGTGACAATACTCACCGACATTGCTGACATTTTGAAATACTAATCGTGTCATTGTTCATTGGTGTGATTAGACTTGCATCGTAGTTACTAATCAAGATATTCAGACTCGGGGTAGACCATTGTATCACAAAAGTACGAATTGTTTACCTTGTCGTTAACCACTCTGTATATTGTGCCCTTATTAAATCAGCAATAACTAAAATAACTTTATTCTTTTAACGCTACTTCTAGTTGGAGATTGGAAGCCATCATATCAATGGCCATCCATTTGTCTATTTGGTGCTGGGTACAGAAGTTATAGGGCCATTTCTCTTAAAGTTATACCATCCAACCGAGTTACTCTTCCTCTTCCTTTAAGTCTGTTTCTTCTCCAAATTTTTTATTTTTTGTTAGAACTGGAATTTAGTTATGTTTAGATGTTATTTCCTCTATGAATATGGCATAAAATTGTAAACTTTTTGATTCATTTAATTGGTTTTATAAACTTACATGTGGTGTCACAACATGTGGTCGTTGTATTTATACTGTCAATCCATGGTATTCCTCAATAATTCTTCGGGGTACCAGTACAGATTAAACGCCGGGGCGGACAAATCACGAATTTGGGACGTGTACCAACGTATTTCTGCTCACCCTCCTGAACAAAAAATATATATAGTACTAGGGGGTGCAAATGACAAATAACTATGATTTTATAGGGGGTAATATTGTATAAGTGGTAAAGTTTTTCTAATGTTTTAAAATGTTCAGGTTTCGTGTGCTGTGTCTGGTGATAATTATCTGTTTACTTGAATATTATCTGCGGCCGGGACTGATAGGCCAGCGCTGATAGCAATACCTGTTTTATCTGAGTTTGTACCGGGGCGATAGGGTCCAGTTCTACACAGAGATATTCGTGTTCCAGTAGGTCGGATTGAGGTGAGTCGTGAGTTTAATACCAAAGATGAATCAAACCAATCCACTAGTTCAACCAACCCTAGTGAATTGGTGTGTGTCGGAGTGTTTCGTAGGGCACGTAAAGAGCTTACGTTTTGACCGAAACGAAATTATCTACTTTTTTAATTTATAGAAACAAGGGCATTTTTAAAAATGAGTGTATTTGTTCGTCGTGCGGTCGAGTGGTGTTTTATTAAAAACCGGGAGACTGTGTCGTTTCGTTGTGATATGACCACTTTTTTGTTTGGGCTGCTGTTTAGCTATATCCGCCAACACACTAATGGTAAGTGTTGCTCTTGTTAATATGCCAATCTATATATTTGAGTTTTTCATGATTTTATTTAGTTTTTAAACTTTACATAATTGACCTTTGCATTACATTTCAATTTATATTTTTGATGCAGGCCCCTCTAGAATTTTATATTTTACTTGATATGGGTACTCATCCTCGAGGGAATGTTTTTCTTTATATTGGACATCAGCGCGAGGGCAGCACCGAAGGTGCTGCCGAAGCCCGCGCTGATGGCCGGAGGCGACTCGTAATTAATTTTTTTTCTCGAAAATTAAGAAAAACATTATTAATTTTGAACAAAATTCTGCTCATTTTCTGTAATTTCCTCATTTACGTTTGCAAAGATGGCGGCGCCAACCGATTGACGTCATCAAGAGGTTCAATCATTGGCCACAAAAGGTCACGTGACGCTAGACGTGGATGTAGAACATGGAGATAGTCACTGGAAAGTTATTTTAATTTTTTATTTTCAAGAACTTCGTTATTTCTCATTTCCACCGCCCATCAAACCTTATAACTTTTTTTATATAGGACGATACCAATAAGTTTAAGAACCGCAAAACTCCGTATTTTTCCGCCCGTCCGGTATAATATGATAATTACCTTCTTCGGTAAAACCACATTTGAAAAACTTACTTCAATAATGGAGTCTAGGACACCAAATATATTATATTTACATAATAATTAAAATGGTTATATCTATAACTTTATAAACTTGTAAGCTGGACCATTTGCACCATAATCATGATGTACATTTTAGGTTCCTAAAAAAAAAGTGATCGGTGTTTTTAAAAAAATTCAGTAATATTTTTAAATTTGGGTGGATACAAGTTTATAAAATTCAGTGTAAACGTTTAAAATAACTTTATAACAATAATAAACCTTTAGAAGGCTTTTGTAGTTAACTATTTGCACCAATGTGCATTTCGGATTCGATGAATTTCACCTTTAAGTTACTTAGTAAATGTGCATTGCACGAATAAAAAGTTACAAAAGTGTTCAAAGTTTGTTACGTATATCAAACATTTTACGAGGCACATTACTAATAAATTTGGACCATAGGAAAATGTTCAGTTTGGTCATCCGCTTGTGGTAGTAATGTTGTATAAAAAATTTGCAATATATTTGTTTTAATGAATATTAAAATATAGGACCTCTTCACGTTAGTAAATACCCCCCAGATCCCAATTTATACTTGTAAACGATGTTTGAATTAACGCGTTTAGATATTTTAAGTGCACTTTGTTTTATTACCAACGAGGCTTACATATAAATAAATGTACAAAATCAATGTAAAACAATCTCAAATTTTTCTCCTAACTCTAAATTTAAAAGACTAGCACCAACGAACTTTATGTTTATGTCAGAATTCCAGCATTTTCCAAATCCCAAGACCCATTTCACTTCCAAACACTTACCAATAAAACACATGTTCAACGAAATAGGTTTATGCTCATTGTATGTAAAGCATAGAATCAACAATAACCAGTAACAGTTCTTTTTGTTCCACAGACAAACCCCGGCAAGTTTGATGTCAAAGGAAAATACAAATGGGAGTTCCTGGATGAAGAATAAAGGAATGACGAAGGAAGGAAGCTCAAGAAAGAATCATAATAAATTTTGTTGAGAACATTAATTAGAAAAGTAATGCTTAAAAATAAACTCTCATAAACTTTGTAAATAGTTTTATTTTTGAACCTGAAGGTTTTTATCACAACCTTTTGAAATGTATTTGTCGCTTTGGAACTAAGCGTTTGAAAGTATGTAGTTCACTTAGAGATTTCAATTAGAGTTTAACTTATCTTCCTTTAGTCGCACAATTGTTTTTAAACGTGAGGAAGAATTTGGTGTAATGTAAGATTGGAATCAGTGTTTTTAAAACTGTGTATAATTTAAAATAAGTTATTCAATGTTGATTATGTAAAAGTATAAATAAAGGTAATAAGTTTAAATTCAAATATCATTTTGAAA
>NW_025788728.1:0-10007 GCF_021130785.1 Homalodisca vitripennis
GCCCTTCATGTTTTGTTTGGCAAGAGGTTAAAGTTCCTCTCGGCTCTTTGCATCAGATTATTTTATGGGTGTACTCTATCTCTATCAATTTTGCATCAATATTAAGCATTCTGTAAGAAAACTACTAATATGAAATGTTTTCAATTTCTAGTATCGTTATACTAGACTACAGATTATTGTTAGTAATTTGTTGTATTCCTTCGTCACGGGGCAAATTCTAAACATTTGGTAGCAATATATTTCATAATAATTGATTCATATCTCAATATTCAACAAACCTGATGTTAAATCGCTCTCTCAGTGTAGTTAGTTTCTTAGTGATCATATATTTATTTACATTAAAAATGTAGCATTCGCATTTTGTAATAAAATAATTCAAATCTAGTATGTTGTAAATAGTTATAACAGTGGTATTGTCTATTCCTATGGAAGGCAGCAGTGGTTTGCCATGTAGTTTACTTTGGACTAGCAGTTATCCTTGGCTTTGGATGCGATTTTCTATTGAATAACAGGCTATAGAATAGCATAGCATATACTTGAATAAATAGCATCAACAATGTCAGTAACACTTGTACTATTTTAGGAATTACTGGCTAACTAGTCCTCTTAGCCTCGTTACTAGGCTCGTGCTAAGTAAAAGCACGATGTAATTTGATGGAATCCTATACAAATCTTGTATTGGAAGTAGTCATGTTTAAGGTACATATGACTTCGCTATTAAGAGGTTTAAAAGTATAACATGCCGCTGGCTCCGATTTAAGTTTTAGCACGTGAAGAAAAACTTCTGCTTCTTTGAATAGGCGTTTAAACTGCTAGCCCTAACTAAATTTAATTATTCTTACGGATAGTAAATACTTGAAATCGAACACTTTTAAGGCTTAATCTTAAATTAAAAGAATTAACTCTTAGTTAAAAAAGATTAACTAATTATCATATTTTACAAAAATTTATATTTATCATCTGTCATATAATGTAGTAATATCTATATATAGACTGTGTTATTAGCACTTGCAGTTGGTCAGTGGTTCAGTGAACATATTATATTCTTATTTGTAATGGAAATATCGAAATTTGGTTAAAGCTATTCTGAGAAAAAACGTTTGTTTAGTATTTTTAATCAAATATTTCTCGACGCTTTACACATACTGAGTGTCGGGAATGATACCTAATACTTTGTTTGAAGGTTATTTTTGACGATGGAAGGATTGTGAAGGAAATAGGATTTTTCTGGACATTTGCCATCGTTCAGTGAAACAAGAAAACAGTCAAAAATTGCACACCATTGTTGGTCCGAAGACCATCATATGAATTGGGATGAAGCCCACATAATACATCGGGAACCACATTTCTTCAAAAGGAAATTAATTGAGGCAACATACATTAAATTGGCAGACCAACCAATCAGTCGAGATTAGGCCGCTTTGGTTGCCAATTCTAAAAAATGAACTAAAGAGAAAACCAAAAGTATCAAACGGATCGGATATTTGTAATAAACCAATGCGGAGTCACAATATGGTTTTAAGAAGTTTATCTCGCATGAACCAATAATAACGAAAGGGCCCATTCCTGTCCCCCTTCCCTTGTATTTCCGCCATCTTGTTTTAGCCAGCCGTCACGATTACCATTGGCTAGTCCTGATATGCCATCTAGTCTGCATTTAGATGATGAAGTAGCCAGTGACACAACAAGCATTTGTCAGCTGTTCTCCAGTTATTTCAACTCAGTCTACTCTCCCTCGTTACGACTTTCACCTAGCTTTAGCTATCCCGTCTTCGATTCTCTTTGTGTCATAACAACCTCAACAGAAGAAGTTCTCAGCAAGCTTAAGAATCTGGACACTACAAAGGGAGCTGGAATTGACAATATACCGCCATCTATGCTTCATCACTGCCGATCTCTCTTAGCTGAACCCCTCACAGTGTTGTTCAATGAATCACTTAACAAAGGAATCTTCCCTAGCTCTTTAAAGTTGGGCTTCATCATTCCTTTACATAAAGCAAATGATCCCAGCGACATACGGAACTACCGTCCAATCACTATTCTGCCGGCAATTGGCAAAGTTTTTGAAAGTATCGTGGTAGATAGACTGAATCCTTTTCTATCCAAAATAATCCATCCTTCCCAACATGGTTTTATGAAGGGCAAGTCTACTGTCTCCAACCTCCTGCTCTTTCAAGAATATGTTTTGTCTGCTTTTCGCAAGAACTACCAAGTTGATACAGCCTACATCGATATGGCAAAAGCCTTCGACAAGGTCGACCACACAATTCTTGTGTCTAAGTTGCTGGGTTACGGAGTGGCTGAACCTCTTTTGTCATGGATTTCTAGTTATCTTCAAAAACGTTCTCTGGTCGTGAGGATTGGTTCCGCCACTTCCACTCAGTTCTCACCTTCTTCAGGAGTTCCACAAGGTTCTTTGCTGGGACCTTGCCTCTTCAATGTCTTTGTCAATGACCTACTAGACAAATTAACTGTAAAGGCCTTACAATTTGCTGACGACCTGAACATTTTCATCGCTGTGTCTACACCAGAAGACTCTCAAGAAATTCAAAATAGCCTTTCCGGAATTGAAGGATTGGGTGTGTTACAGGTAATAGACCTTGTCATGTAAATCACCAAAGTATCGTAAGTGCTCTTGTCATAATAACTCTAGCTCTACCGCACTCACAACAGGTCTCCCCAGTGATCATTTCCGTGTACTATCCTTCATTTCTGGTGTACATCCAATTCCGACCCGCTCCCATGTGTTACACAACTGATCCTATGGCGTTTATATTTAATCCAAGCTCAGAACGATTGGGAGTTATCTGGAACACGCAGAGACCACATCAGTAGCAAAGCAAACAAGATTGTTGGTTTTCATAGCAAGATTCTCCAGAGGCATACGACAACCCTTCTGCTCTTCGCTCATCTTGTAGTGTTCCCTTGTGAGGACAGCTTGTGGACATATGCAAGTCCGTCTGAGTGTGGTCGCCTTTACACACTTGTTGCGCAATAGGCCCAGCGGCTGGAAGGCTATGACATCCAAATGGCGTTTTCTCATCAGCATAGAGATTGGTGTCCGGCTGGTTTTAGTCTATCTTGGATGTGCCTGTGGAGGAACTCGTCCCTGCAATCTGAACTTGCCATCCTCTTGCCCTGCGAGCGTGACGTGGCTGTGCTTGTTGTCACTTCTCTTGGAAGATAGTGACTGGTCGCATGTAACATGTCCAGATCAGCCTAGCATGAAATCGACCTCAGAGTTCCGGCAAACACAAGATCTCGAGGATCTGCTGGGTTCTCGAAGATCACACCACTCACCAAACTTCAGACTTCAACAGTCCTTTAGAAAGGTTTATTCGACTGGGAAATCAGGTTGCGTCTCGGTGTGTACCCCTGTTCTCTTCGATGGACTTCACACAGGGTGCGCCGGACAGGCCTTCTCTCTTCTTTCTGTGATGGTGGGGGGGGGGTAAACTAGATGATTAAGACCTATCAGTTAGGTTAGCTATTCTATTTAATCCTGTGTTAAGTGCTTGTTTCATTGTATTATATGTCTGTAAGATACATTTAATTTCAATGTTATTTGTTATATGTTTATTTATGATCTTTTAATTTATTAGCACAATTTATTTATGTTGCTCTCCATACTTTGATAATTATTGATGTTGTTAATCTTTAATTTTTATGTTTTTGTTAAGTTTTTGGATATTTATTAATATTGTTACATCTATATGAATACTAATTATTTCTTATCAAATTTTGTATGATACCTATTTTGTTACTTTATGTAGATTTTTTCAACTGTTCGTATTAATTTGAGTTTCCGCTGATTTTTTTTTTCTACTATCTTTGTTTTTGTATCTGTCATATTGGCTGTCACTGCCGTTGGAAAATAAATAAATAAATAAACATAGTTAGGTTGTGATTCCTGACTTGCGCGTTGCCCACAACGACTTTCTGTAAGATTTGTTTATTTTATCCTTGTTTGTATCTTATGTATTAGGTGAGTTCTTTACCTGAAGAAGAGATCAGAGTGCAGATCTATGAAACATAGTTGTTACTGTTTTGTCCTTGTTTTAACAACTGTACGATGGCAAATGTCCGGAAAAAAAATCCTGTTTCCTTCACGGATACCTTAATACATGTAAGTAAGGACGACACACAGTTCAATTAAGAGAAGACAATACAATGGAAAAATGGCGCGGCCGGGCTGGAGGAAAATTATAAATAGACCCTATTTTACAGTAGAGCCGCGAACAGTCGTTTCCCAACCCTTAACAACATAAGGTCTTAAATTGCGCCAAACACTTGGGCTGGCGACGACATCTAGTCTACTTAAGGAGTTTGTGGGTTTAAGGTAAATATAAAACTAGGGCATACAATTCCATGAGCTCACACCCTATTTCGAGAGTTTGTTATCATAAGGTAGCCATCGGAAAAAGTTGAAATTAATGTAAAGCTGTAGGAAAGTTACCTTGTGTCAGGTAGGTTGTATTTGTGTTTGATTAAGTAAGATCGCAGTGTTTTTTACTTTTGGCGAATATTGTAAGCAATTAGAATTGTGTTGTGACACCATTATTTCCTCGTCATTATTCCACTGCTTATAGTAAATAAAAGATCAGAATTTGGCGATACTCACCACTTTATGATTAGAGAAGAATTCTTTATTGTTCTCGTTTCTTTACTTTTGATGACACAATTTGTGTTGTGTCTTTGTAGGTATGGTTAATTAGGAAATTTATTACACTCAAAAAATTCTAATTTGATTAACTTTGTGATATAATGCAGACAGTGTTTTACCAACGAACCCAGATATTAGAAAAGGCACAATGGATAATATTTACAAGGTATTTGTTGCAGGACTTTTGTCCAAAATCATACAAGTTATTTCATCGGCCGGAAAATAACTATTGCACAAAAATGTATCTGTAATTATTCCGAATATAAGTTGTAAAAAAAGACTCAAGATGTTCATTTAAGCCATACTGTGTAATAAATGATAACTAATTATTAACTTCATTAAAAACTATTAAACTTATAAAAAGTTCATAATAGTAAAGAAACTCTGTGTAAGTATTCCGAGCAGAATAAGTATGTCTAATTATAAACAAGAAAGAAGCAGGAAATTAACACTTGGTGCATTTTAATACAATAGTCTTCTTGGCAATGATCAAACAGTTACACAAGTCCGGACTAGAATAATCTTTGAAGCTTAAATACATAATATATCCCTTTAAACGTAACAATCATGCCTATTATTTTCATGAATATAGATTACCATAAGTGTTTATACCTCTCTAGCAGTGTTTATACCGCATGACACATCAATGGTGGTCCTCTTAAAACAGTTAGTTACTTAAACTCATACGTATTACATACCAAAACACTTTTAACCTAACTATGAAGGGCCGCTACTACGCAATTCTTTTAGAAATTATACATACTTTATAATATAAAGCTTTTAAATATATGTATTTTTTCCATATATCTATGGAGAGCAAATCTCTATAATATAAAAATAATTTTCAACTCTATAATAACCATTTTGTGCTTTGTCTATCTAACTTGGAGGAAGTTATTTTGACACTCAAAAATGCTCTGCATTAACATTAGTTATAATTATTTTTAATTTCCATATTTTTTAATATGCTCAATTAGGAAAAATGCTGAAAGAATGCTCACTGAAATAGTTTTTTAGGTTTTAATTAGAAATTTTGTTTAGTCAAAAAATAATTATTTTTGGTATAAGTGATCAGGAACGTTGGAATTTATATATAAAAGATAAAATACACTTACTTATGTTTACAATCGGATACATTAAAAATTATAAAATCCTTGTGACTATAGGTATCGATTCTACTTTCATAAGAGACGTGCTCTAGAAAATCTCAAGTATAAATCGCTCCAAGTTAAAAGTAACTATTGTATCATCTGCCATTAATACAAATAATTAATTTACGCTCAATACAATATATGTTACGAGTCAGTTAAGTATAGTAAAAAAAACACTTAGCCTAATGCTCAATTGATACACTTTTACTATCTTCGTTTTGTTAAATTCCAAACAGTAATAATAACAAAATGCTTAAACATGTCTTCAACATGGAGAATGGTGTTCTGTGGAATTATATATTTTGTAACGTTGGGACGTTATCATGGTAATAAAAGAGATTATGTGGATGGTTAATTGTAATTATATGCAATAATTCTTAACGCATATTGGACAATGTAATCTGCAGAGGTGTTACGGTTCGGAAAATCGCTGATAAAGAGAATAATAGAAGAATTCTAACTAGTTGATTCTTACTTTTGGCTCTTCGGAGAACTTGTAGTGTTTGGATGCCACAGTATATGGGTTCGTGGAGGAATTTAGGAAGCGGCTTCAGTTTGGCGATAGATCCTCTGTTCTTTACGAAAGAGTTATCGAATAGAATTTTAAACTTGCAATCCCATTATTCACCTTTCACCATTTATAATGTTTCATTTTCATTTAATGTGTTATACTATTTAGCAAATACTGTATGTTTTGAAATAAAGTTGAATTAAAACTCCATCATCAATTCTGTCTTAAAAGTATAAAGAGCGAAATCTCAATCAACAATAATTAAAAAAAAGATCATGAAGCTACCAATATATTTAGTATAGGAAAAGGGACTCTGGTGTGACGCACAGTTGATTCAGAAAATAGTACTTGTTTTGTGACATTTAGGGTTTATCAATCATATCTAGTGTAAAATTCTGACCAAAAATTTTTTAATTATGATTTGTGTCATTAATATCGAACTTAAAATAATGTTAGATTCCATACAGAATATACATATTTTGAGATAAATATAGGATTTTATTATTATGCATAATTTTCTTACAGTTTAAGATATATATTTCTTTTCATAAACTCGACTAATTTCGTTGGCTTAGCCTATCTACAGCCACTTCTTTCCGTTATTTAGGTGGGCAATTAAAATTTTATTAAAACCTCTTGATATTCTGAAAGTGAGAGAAACGAAAACTAACGCTGTTTAGAGAGTGCAACACTATAACATATCTTTAGATAGAGTAATAATTATTTTTTCTTGTTAAAAGCAATTTCTTTGCACGCTCAAATAACGTTTGAAGTATATTTAAGTATTCATTTTAATTCTCAGAATGAGAATAAAGTTTAAATTATCGCTTCCAAAGCGAATCACCAACTTCTTGCGAATGAGAGTAGGAGCTTAAACTTTGTTGGTTGGATCTCAGTTTGTAGATTATCACCTAAAAGTGAGGACTCTGTATGGAACAAATTCCCTGATAAAAGTATATCTTTACCTTACTGCATTAATTATCTAAAACTGAGCTGCACGTAATAAACTTACCATTCCAGTTTACACCAACGCAATTGCTTAGCATAGTTAAACTCCTGAAATATAAAACACCTCCGAGTCGAGCCATTCTTGAGATACAAAAAATTATTTAAACCAAAACACTTGTTGTTCGGATAATGGGTCGGGAAAACTTTATTTCAAGGGAATTTTACTGGAAAAGAAATGTTCCCAACTAGTGTTAAGCGGAATACTATATACAGGCGGTGTACGCATAAGAACTAGACGATACCTAATGTTCGTAAAGCTGTAATGGTTTGAATTGTTTTGTGGACGCCCTATTGTGAGATTTATAAGGAAAAACCAAAAGGTAATTTTATCACCGGACGCTTGGCCAAAGTTCGAAGTTAGGAAAAGAACTAACCACCAACCTCACGGGCGTGTGATAAGGGATTTTACGTTATCCACGTGGGGACAGTTATTTTCTCACGTGCTTTCTTGCCTTACGTCCTTTGAATTTTGGTCCTTAATTAGGACAACAATATTATTCTAGACACATTCTATGATCATTAGTTTGGTGAAATCATTTTTAGAGGTGAGTACTATATTATGGTGTCACAATGAAATTAGGTTTCTTTGCTAGTTTTTATTTAGAGCCAAAAATAGTGTAAATCGCAAATAAAATCAAACTCTGGTCTAACAGTCTTTAAAAAAAGTTATTTTATTTCTACAAAGTTCTTAGTGCACATTTTAATTAACTCATAGAGTGGTTATTCTGGGCTGGTTATACCTGTTAGTGGATACTTACAGTAATAATCCGCATGCTTGTTACTTACGGTGCAGGTATATATCAGCTCGATGTTCAAGACTATAGTTACATCATTTATAAAGACTATGTCAGATGTCTAGGTAGTAAAATGGCTTCATACCAATAGGTTCTAGTGGGGCACGCTAATACCCTAAACACATGAAAAAATAATTGGTTTCTCTTCTGTACTAACGTATAATTCATATAGGGAATAACTTGCATGATCTGCACGGAAAATAGTGCAAAGATCAACTTTAGGATATACGTGCAATAATATGGGTTTCCTACTCATTTTGCCCTAGTTCAAGGAAACATTCTTTTTATTTTAGTCAACAATCAAGATATCATCAACCAGGGCAATAGATTTTATGTGTGGTGTTGCGTATTTACCTTACCGCGCTTCTGTAGTAGACCGTACTTATTCATTGAACGGTATTTATACATATCACCATTTTAAAAAACTGGTTTAATTAGGTTATAGTTTGTTATTTATTTATGTGTTATTACGATCTTTGTAAAAGTCTACATTGCTAAGTGTTATTAATAAACTTCATTTTTAATAAAATATACAGTAGAGCAGAGTCGATCTGCCTTGAAAGCACTATTTTATGTAATAATGATATTATTATACAAGTTGGTCATCATGACTCTATGGGATATAATAATAACCAAATTTAATTTGTTTACTAGTGTATTATAAAAATTATATTACATAAATTGACAGGATCTCATTACGTTCTGATACATATATTTGTAGTTAAAACTACCCATTGGAATATATTACTTGAATTTGTATATACATTTTTTTAATACAATTATTGCGTGTGGTCGGTTACTTTTAATAAATCTAAAATTGGAAGGATCGGGTAGTTCATAAACAGTTCTTATACGTATTCTTCATTGTATTTTATTATTTCATAACCAACCATGACGTAAAAAAAACCAAAACCTAACGTTACTGGTTCCCTAGAATGCTTTTTAAAACGATTCACGGATAGTATTATCACCAAGAATTCTCCAGGTCAATTCCAAACACAATGTATCTCTTTGTCTGGCAAATGTCGTAAGACGTAAGTTAAACAAAACTTCGTTATGATCCTAGAATCCGAGATGAAGTAAGTTTACAAAAATACGTTTAATGGTCCTAGAAAACGATTTTTGAAGTAAGATTTACAAAACTACGTTTCATGGTCCTAGAACCGATTAAACGATATGATTGATAAGTAATTTACAAAATACGTTAATGGTCCTAGAACTTTCCAACCGGATGCAAAGTAATTCGTGCGAGGCTAGGCGTCCAATATGATGACTATTTAACAAGTGGAATTACATTTCTGCCTTAACAATACATATGCAAAATCATAAAAATCGAATCATAAAACATATGGAAAATTCTTATTAAACAAAAATTCCTTTGAATGAATTAGAGAAAACACATAAATCCATATGAGCATTTGATAACATAACGGCGGCCAAGACACTAAAACAAAATATATAGGTGGTAATTGAAAAACATAAGAATTAACAAGTGGAATGGGTTTCCGTATTAAAAATGTAAAGGTATAATTATGCTAAGATAGTATTCTATGGTTTAATACTCAGGTTCTTAAAAATAGTTATACCTTAATTAATGGCGTTTTTGTGTGGGTCTAAGGATGTAAATAATAAGACGGTGGGTTATAGGCAGATGAATGCTTATTTTATTAGAAGGAAGAACTTTTTAAACAAACATTCTTGTCTAATCTATCGAAACTATTCATCACTATATGCTACTGATTCTGATGCTTATTGATTGTTGGAACAAAACTCATGGTTTGTTAGTATAAATATTCATTCTATTTTCACAACATTATCGTTTTTTTACTAAAAATCATTATATTTATATACCCACTTTTTTAATAGCTTCAATATAAAAA
>NW_025788729.1:0-10437 GCF_021130785.1 Homalodisca vitripennis
TTTACCCCCCCATTTTTTTAAACAAGAACAAAAAACCCCAAGACATTCAGTTTTAAACTATTCATAACCAATTTACTCAAAATTTTTTTCCCATTAATAATAAAAATTTAAAACTTCACATTTATAGCTTTATAGGAGTATAAACTTATATTTTTCAAACGTTTTGCTAGCTATTGTACTTATATCTAACATATAGTTCAATAACCGAAGGGAACACCCAAACATCAGCCACCGCACCGACCGTTACATTTCAGATCACGGGCGGGGAGTATTGGATTGAAAAACTTTGCGCGCTTTGGGGTCCAACTCGCCCTTTTTCTGGCAATTTTCTCATTTCGTCATGTTTATCTGTTCGTCTTTACAAGACATATTCCATTTAGAAAAATTCAACGAGTAGCAAACCAAATGACTTTTAGGTCGATATTGCAAAAGCAAGAAAAGAAAAAGGTCCATTGATTTCCGACCATAAAATCCATAAAAATAAGGTTTTATTGCCTTGTCCAAATTACATTAAAACACACAATTATCCAAAGATAAAATTTAGTAATTGGGTTTAAAAAATTAGATAATTTTGTCTTAAACCTAAAACTTTACCCTAAAAAAAAAATGTATCAATTGAACCCGCTACAATGTTGGACAAATACCAACATATACAGTGCTTGGGGTATCAAAAATTATAAATTGTCCTTTCTTAATTATTTTCAGAGAATCGTTATAAAATTTATACATAAAAAGTGGTTTTTGTATAAAGTAATTGTAAGAGTTAACCCTTGCGCTTTATAAGATTTTTAATATCTTTACTCTTCAAAATAGAAATACATACTAAAATTTAGCGAAAATGTTTTTGACTATGAAAGATGATATATAAAGGATAGCTGCTCCTACTAGAGTTCTATATAATTTGAGATCGTACATTGAATTTCCCTAAATACCAGTTCTTAAAATTCATAGTATCATTAGTTAGTTACAACAACAATTTTACTATTTACGTTGTTTGTATTTTAATGAGCCTTATTCAAGCAAAAGAAATATATTTAACTTACTTACATTTTCTGTTCATTATAATATTAAAAATGGCGTGAATTACTATCCTAATTGTTGTTGATTAGATTTTATTATAAACAATCTCCTGAACACCAAAAAATGTATACACTACTGTTAGTATACCATGAATGTACTAACTCCTTAAAAAATAATGAAATTAAGTATATGAACTAATGCAATTTTTATAACTAGTAATTGTTTTAAAACCTAAAAAATAAAATAAAATTTAAAGATCAGTTCGCCAAAACTATACCTACTGCATTCAAACACTTTTCAAGTTTTATTGTAACAAATTATCTACCATGAGAAGATAATTTTCAGCTGATAGTTGCAAACAATCAACTTATTATTAAATCACACTTAAACAGTATTTAATATACATAACCATGATGGGAAGGGGTCATTTAATATAAATATTGAGTTTAATCTCCCAGATTCACCCTTTAGCTTAATACAGCGTCTGAAATCTGATGCTGTTATAGACTGACTATTAGAATTCTAGAATCTGAAATCGATGACGAACAACTTCAAAACGAACAAAACTTCGACCATCATGAACAGTTTGAGAATTTATGGATGGTCCTTCATTATAAAACCTGATATGTTATTTTTTCTTAAACTTTTTGTAACTCCACATTTGATAACAGATTCCGTAGTCTGTCTTCTAATACTAAAATTTCGCGTCTTTACCAAAACAAACTTTATTTTGTTGAATAAAAACATTTAAAACTTTAGGTGTAAATAAAAAAAATATAATAAATGAAGGTATATATTTTGTATAGTATGTGTCCTGCTGGACGTAGTAACATGCCTGTGGTCTACGCACGTCCAGACAATGAACTACGCTTCTTTGGCGGCAATACATGTGGCAACAATTATTGACCTGCCCGTTCAGTAGGGGTATGCAGAAAAATGGTATATAGATTTTCAAACCATGCAGCGTTTAACCTCCCCGTTTTTTTTACAGGTAACAAAGGAGTTGCCTGAAGGAGGAATCCTGAATGAAAAAAATAATAAAGATTTAAAAATACCTAACAAGCATAATAATAATTTGCGGGGTGACATATAGTCGGCATACGCCTAAAACATAATCACAACATTTGTTTAACCTGAATACAAATAGTACATTTCAAAATGTAATAGAAAAATAAACTGATTACATTGCAAGCAACATTTTGTATTTAGTAGTGATAAGTACGTGGAACAGGTAAAAAAGTTATAAAAATAGGACAAAAGATATTGTGGTATTGAGTTTAATAGATTTAAACAAACAAAAACAAGTTTCTAAATAGCGGATACGTACCTATTCACTTCATTAGTGTCTGTCTGTCTACATATACAATTAAACAATCATAACTCTGAAACGGTTTAATTTTACGGTGTTTGTAATTTTTGCATGTTCGTGTTTCTTAATAGTATGTGTTTTCAATCAGGAACACTGACGTTCGTGCTGTAAGGTGGAACATTAGCACATATATGAAGGGGTAGACAAAATGTTGAATTGTATGTTGTTTTGAGTGAGAATCCTGATATTGTAGAAATGTACAAAAACTTTAGCTCATGAATTTGAAATATTTGTAGTTTGATATACATTAAAACAGGTCCTCTGCAATAAAGATTGATTGACTTCCAATGTTTAATTCTTTCGTAAAAACTAGTTCAATTTAATTAGTTTTTTGTCCAATTTTCACCTATTAAACATATCGGCCAAAATATCTATTTATATATTCTTGAACCCACTGTATAGCTGTAAGTATACATAAAGGACCAGTTAGTTTATCGGGCCAAGCGAACATAATAATAAATATTTACATGAGATTACAATATTTAGCCTAACATAAAATTTTAAACTTATATTTAGGCATAATTTATTCAATATTAACACTTTTAGATACCGTCTTTTATTATTGAACTTCAATTCCAATATAGAAGAATTAGCTGATTTCAATGTCGTTTTATATATAATTGGAATACATAGATCTTCACGATTCTTTCCATCTAAAAAAATTTGTTAGTTTTGCTATGGAAGTGATCATTTGAATAAGACAGACCGTCAACTACTTCCACATTTTATAGGATATTGTATTTCATTATTTAATCCAATAATGTGAATAATCCTAGTTTGAGAGTTAAGCGTTGAAATATACTAACTCTTTGAAAACTAACGGTCCGATTCTACCACCCACAACATGTTATAACCAACCGAGCGGGAGTGTGATGTATTGCCTTTTTTTTCCATGTTTATAAAGTACCTTACTTCGCATTTTTTCTGGTAATTCACACTAAAACAAGGTTTTGCCGTTAGTAATTTTGTAAGATACTCTAAGCAAATATATTCGAACTAGCCCTGTTGGTCTGACTATTGCGGTCTTGTTTCCCCACTTTTCTTCTCCCTAACTGAAGACGTCCCCGGATTAAAGACCCTCGTTTCGGGATTGGCAAACAGGAGTTTGTTATAAATGTAGTGTATACATTTGTATAACAAAGGTATCCCACGGTGAAACTATATTTAGGTTTTTACAATGTGCAAACAACTAACTCAATTTTAGGAACATGTACACATATGTAAATTATACATCTAAATAGAAAATATTGCCTAACAGAGAATTTTGTAGGCGAATTACAATAAAAATTAGGTGAAATGCTTCAATATGAAGTTCCTTTGCGTGAAATTACTTAGAAAAGAAATGCTAAACATATGAATTATTTATTGAAAAAATTAGTTGGTTCTGGCAGATATAAAGTCGAAATCTATTTGCTTATTACTTGATTCAAGTAATGTTTATAGATTATTACAGCTAATGTTCCAAAAAACTCATGTTTCTCGAAGAATGAAATTCACAAATTCGTGGCTTTAAACAATACTAATGCCCTTAGCTTGGTTATCCATGAGGCACTGGAACAAAGTAAAGCTTAAGCAATCACTGAAAATGTTAAATTCCATATCCGTGCGGCTTTGCGAAACAATAGAAAACAGAAGCGAAACTTTTCAGAAGGATTTAAGTTCACGGATATACAACACAATAAATAGTCGACTGTTGCAGATGTGGAAGTGAACAATGTGGTATAAGAGTTATTGTCTAGCACGCGAGGCCGTATATAACCCTACATATGTCTGGGAGCAACTGTTCATTGGCTTCGTGGAGCAACTCTAACCCAGACTTTCAAACAAAAAGCGGCGGCATAAACTTTTAAATACAACGTTTAGGAAGGCTTATTAACTTTATAAATGTATATAAGAACTCATGACCGTCGATTGCTTTCATTCATAGGTGCTGTAGATGAGAATCTTTAGTCCATATAAGTACACTACTGAATTTCATTGTTAATACTTTACGGTTTTGAGCAAATAATTGGCTGAGCTTGCTAGCGAAGCCTATAAACTAGTGGCTACTTGAAAAAATTTTCATATTCTGTATGCTATTATTTTTCTGTATTTTTGCACGAATATCTCTCGAAAAATGAACTGGCCTACTAGACTTGACATTTTGCATAAAAAACTTCATGTCCCATATGAGAACAACTCTGAGTTCAATGGTACAACGCAAGTCACTTCCATGGCATTTGGGGATGACAGTGATTATCTAATAATTTTTGGGGACATTTTTGGAGTTTATTGATAATTATGATTGGCAACGAGAGAAATTAATAATAAAATAATTTGTAAACAACCAATAATGATTCAAACCTTTGGGGTACAATGCCTATACGAGGGGGGGGGGGGGGGGGTATTGGGGTTGGTCTGGGGGGGGAAGGGTGGGAGGGGGGTATGGGTTGGGAAGCGAAATATTAACAAATGCAAACCTATCGTATCCGAAACACAAAAATATAACATAATTTTTATAGTAACTACTTGGTGTGAGGACGTTTTGTACTATATACACGGATATGAAACCCAATTCAAAGAACAAAAAGAAATCTAAATGAGCATCATTTGGCAAGATATACCAAGAAAGTTTTTTATAAGTGAGGCGTTTTTTTAATTTTTGCATGCATAGATATAATAGATGCAAACATGGATGCCCCTAAAAAAAAAATTACATGGAATTAACAGAAAACAAACTAAACCAAGCATAAAGACACAAGCGATTATAATGTGTATAAACTTGTAAAAATTAATTGAGTGCTCACTAGGTAAACGGTGGCTAACAAAATTAATGAACGGTACATGATCATATCAAAGAAACAATCATCGTAAAAGAAGGAACATAAGCAAATAAGTAATAGTAATGAAGCAGCTTATTTACAAATTTGTACATATGGTAAAGTAATAAATAATACACGTTTAATTAGCAGAACTGAGGAACAAACGGAGGCCACGCATAGCCCCATTAAATAAATTACACAGAACAGTATAACAAACACAAGTTCAATTCCCCAACGACTACCTGGCAAAGAACTTAGCAAGTACATTAATAAAAAAATAAAGTTTTTGATGCTAGAGAAAAATGAAAACTAACAAAATGTTTATGAAAATAAAATAGTCAAAATTAATTGCGTACAACAATTTTAGTGAAGACAGAGCTTAAAGAGTTCTTTCAATATACTGTTTATTACCCTTGGTACATTTAGAAAATAACGGTTCCGATTTGCCCTGAAACAATAAAACTGTTTTGGTGTTCAAAGCGCGATTTTTGAACTAGTCCCAATTCGTAAAAACGTTATTGTGTAAGCTTAATATATGTTTCATAACAAAGTTTTTAGGCGAAAACTGGTGATTAAATTGATGCTTAAAGGATTCTTCATGTTTAGTTCTCGAAACTGCTTTCCCGTGTACGGTAAGTAGCGTTTCATTCTCTGTATATTCCTCAATAACGACCTAAATAGTGTTTTCGAGAAAGCAGCTTTCCCAGACCTTGCAACGCTACACCCTAATTAAATGGTTCAAACATAGATTTGTATATAAGTTTCAAAACTCGTGCTAGATGTGAAAGTGTACGCCTTTAAAAGAGAAAAATTTTTTGTTGTGTAAGCCTTTTACTTTATATAGTAAAAATGTTCGTAATGGCTTCTCCCATCTTATGTTTACTGTCGTAATCACGAGACCCTCGAATCAGTTTTGAACTATCAGACGGAGAGTAGCTGAGTACTGCGTATGTTTTGGTTTGCATATATCAGGAGTATTGTAGTAAGGAATGAAAGGCGATTAACATGGTGCTATCTCGTACGAGGATCGAAACATTTGATCTAGCATACACCTCACTGAAGCACGTCACGACACGTGTTGGGGCGTACTATGATCATGTGTACCTTGTAATTTCACTAATTCTTTAACAGCAGCTACTAATTTTTGTGGAACTTTGGTACTATCCAACGAACTGCTAGATTTTTTTTTTTTTTTTTTTTTTTTTTTTTTTACCGAGGGACCTAAAAAAAACTACATTATTAAAAGAGCGGACTTATTGTAAATTACTAGTGAAAATTGCACGTTATTAATTACGTATTATTTTATTCAACGAAAAGAAGGTGATGTTAAGCTACAAAGCTGGCCACTCCTACACCCTATCTAGTATATGTAGAATGGCTATGCATGCATATATATATTATAGAATTATCATAAAGTACATCGAGAAGTTGACATTTACTTTCGGCTCAACGTACTCTGTGATTTAGCGGGGCTTGAATTTTTTGGTACTGTGTCGGGTCGAGAACGTTCTCTTTCCGCTAGAAACTCGGGAGGTGTACCAAAGGTCGAGTGCCTGAGTGCACAAAGTGATCTGAGATCGGGAAAGATATTTTACCTTATCAGAAATGTTTGCCCCGTCGCCATCAGTAACGGACTTCTTGGGAGGCATTTCCGGCTTCACAATCCACGCACTCTTTTTCCCCCCTGGCCGGAAAAACAACCCAATTTCAAAGATCAGAACACAGTGAGCTGCTCATAAAGCTTATCTTTAATCCATGGTACTAACTACAAACATATTAATGATAAACTAAATCTTAAACCTGCTTATATACGCCTAATAATAAAAATAGATATTGACATAGTTGCCAGTACTTCTTTCTCCTCCAACTTCTCTCCTCTCTGGCCTTCTCGCACAATTAACTGAAATATAATAAGATTGTAAAAGACCTCATATGAAATGTTAACGATTTTGAATTTCCTATTCGTAGATTTTAAAAGAACAAAGTATAGTGGAATGTCAAAATGTTAAAACTATATGGCACAATTTTATTGTACTTATAGCGTTGTAGTAACCTTTATAGCGTCAGCCTGGAATTTTTTTATTATTTAAACTTTGCCTATAGGAACCAGAACTCAATATACAAAAATTTTTGAAATTTGAAATGCATATGAGTAAGATTATCTAATAAGAATATAACCATAGATGTCTGTACTTTAAATTGTTGCAGAGGTGAACCAGCCTCAATTTAGACTTAGACAAGATGTGAGTTCTACGTTGGTGGCTGCTAATGTTTAAACTATAGATTTTAGGTTGTAATGTTATTGAATCTGGGTCATTCATATGGGCCTGAGGCTAATTTATTTTTCTTATTGTTTTACCGGATGTGAAAATTTGTTTCTAAAATACTAACTGCTTCTCTGTCCTACTGCTTTTCCGACAGAGCACCACACCTCCGATACTGAAATGATGAATACTATAATTTTTATTCTTAAATTTTAATTTTATGAAGCCTTCTATGCGAAACGGTGTGTGGTAAAATCCTCTCTACCTACATTGATTTAATTATAATCTCATACCAGGGTCACAATTTAGGCCTTTTTATTGAACATTTTAGACTTATCGCCTCACATGTCATTAATGATTTTTGATCAGCTTGAAGAAGAGGATGTATTAAGATATTCACTCGAAATAAGGTGTTCTATTATGTGTAACAAAACGATTGAAAAGTTCTAAAATCATATTGTATTATTAAATCATTCATTTGCGCAATAAAATATATTTAACCAAATAATACTTACATTGAATAAAAAATGAAATTGATAGTGATTACATTACATAATAAATTGAAGTAAATTCTACTTATAATTTCTTAATGTTTATGTCTCTTTCTTTGTTTTCAAAAGGTATCACAATTTTAAATTAAATCAACTTGCTTCTAAAAATAATAAAAACTTATTATTTTAAGTATTTTATGATAAAGATGTATGTTAAAAGATTTAAATTGAACGTTGTTAAAGAATGTAAAAAAACATTTTTTCCTCCTATAGATGTGTTCCTTTTGATGTAATAAATACTTCACTGCATACCGTGTAGACAGAATGTTCTGTTGGTTTTCATGAACGAATGCAACTTTAATTAAGGAAATAGCGTTATGTTGTGGTGAAGTTTCAACATACCCTGTAAATTCATTCTTTGTAGCTAAATTCTATTTACCCAAATAAAAATGTTTCTTCTTTTCAAAAAAAAAGGGTTAAATTCCCCCTTTTTTTAACATTTTAAATTTAATTTTTTTAAAAAAAAATTTGGGAGCAATAAAAAAAAAAATTTTTTTAACTGTAAGTGAATGTCTTTTTTATTTCGAAACCCCCCCTTTTAAAACAATGCACGAGTATCTCCAAAAGGGTTTTTAAAAAACCCTAAAAAATTAAAGGGGGGGAAAAAAAATTAAAAAAAACCCCTTCTGCCAACTCCCCCCCAAAACCCAATAAAACCCTTACCGGGAATATTTTAAATTTAAAAACCCCCCCGTTTGGGGCCTTTTAAACAAACCAATACAAACCAAAACCAACATCACCATTGCTGTCACATCCTTTAACCTTAAACAAAAGACCAGATATTTTTTTTAACCCCATAGGAAAACCCCCTCCCCGGGGGAAAAACCAAAAAAAACTTTTAAAAATTTCGTGTCACTTTAAAATCACTTTTTCCGATAAACCCCGTACTATATTTTTGTAAAAAAAAAATTTCCCCAAAACCGAAAAAGGGGTACAAAAAAAAAGAAATATTTTTTTTCTCAAAATTTTTAAAAAATTCAAATCCTTTCCCCAAAAAATTTTTTGAAGCTCTAAATTTTCCCCGTTCCCCGCCCAAAACCCCCAAACGCTAACAACAATATGCAAAAGTAAATTGATTTTAATAACGTGGGTTTCATTTTTAAAAATACTAAAATGTCTACTTTATTTGACATCACATTTTTTTGATTTTTTTTTCCCAAAAATTTTGTGCATTTTGGGACGACATATTGATTTAAAAAATTTTTTCTAAAAAAAATTTCCCAAAAAATATTAAACGATACAAAACAGACCCGGCACACGACCTTTCCTAAAATTTCAAAAAAACGACAAAGGAATTTTTCTTATTAACTTTCAACTTTGTGAACATCAATTATGAAACAAAAAATTTTTTTTTAAAATTTATTATTTTTAGGGAAAAAATGGTTTTATAAAAATCAAAAATTTGTCACTTTTAATTTTTTCAAACCTTATTAAATTTTAAAAAACAAATTTTTCATGTGTTCTAAATTTTCGATCATTAACCTTACACGTAATATAAATTTTTCTTTTGGGTTACCGGGGGAAAAACTGTTTTTTTGGGAAAAACTGACTGTCTGTCCCCCTCTTCCCAAAAAGGGGGTCTCCAGACTGAAATTTTTATCTAAAAATTTAAAATTTTTTTTGCAAAATCAGGGGAAAAAACTTTCCCAACTTTTTTTTATCAAAACTTTTTCTACAATAATTCTCACTACCTTAATATTTTGGGCTCTTAAGACAAAAAAATTTTTTCGAACATTGATTTCAGTTAGGGATTTTTTCCCAGGGCCCAAAACCAACGAGTTCCCAAAATGTTAGTAATACATCCAATTTTTAAAATTTATCATCCTGAATCCCCCCCAAAAACCCGTCACTTTTATACGACTTCTCTTTTTTTTTTCCCCCTGATAAAATTTAAAAAATAATTTCCACCTCTATATTTTTAAAATTCCAAAAAAAACTTATACCAAAAAGTTTTGCTCACAGAAAAAATTTAAGGGGAAAAACCTTTCCCTCTTGCCTTTTTGTAGGGGTTTTTTTTTTCATTAAAATTTTTCAGTCGACTTCTTCAGAATTTTTTTTAAAGAACCACATAAAAATTTCAATTTTTTAAAAATTTAAAAATTTTTTATATATAACCCGATTTAAATTTTAAATAACCCTGTCCCCCCCGGGGTTTTTTATAACAAATATCTTGCTTTGGGATTACGGGGTAAAAACCCCCCCGAAACAAAAAATACAGATAAATAATTCGTATCAAACCGAGTTAAAAACCCCTAAAAACCTTTTAAAAATTTTTATATTAAAACATTAAAAAAAACAATTTTTTTTTTTTCACAAACTTTTAGAGTATAATTTTTTAAAATTTTTAAAAAAATTTTCTTTTTTAAAACCCCCCTTTGATTTTTGGGTTCTTTTGGGGGTGCTTCGTGTGTTTTTTAAATTTTTCCCAAAAA
>NW_025788730.1:0-10076 GCF_021130785.1 Homalodisca vitripennis
AAGTGTAGTAAGATTAATTGTTATGGGCAGTTACTAAAGTTTTAAAGCTGATGATTAATACAGTTTTATTTTGAAAAACTGTAAATAATTAAATTTTAATAGGCATTATACAACGCCATAAACAATGTTAAAAATTGTCTCTTTTAACTTTACATTGATTTCTTTATAATAACTACTTCTTCCGCCTAACAAATAGTTTTAAGGAAACGTATGTGTATAATTACACACAATATTGTCAGTTTTAATCTGACTGACATTTCCGTTTTTCCAGGAGACCATAACGGATATGAGAGCAGGTCGGATCACGTAGACCAACGGTCCCCTGACTTCAGAGAAACGGTTATAGTTGTGTTTCAGCTATGTTGATTTCTGATAGGTCAAACATGGAACAAGTAAAGACAGAAACATGTTTATTGTGCCATTAGATTCCTCCTATGATAATTTAGTAGCATCTCCTATCATTTTATTATTTGTAAAGCATGATAGCGAAAATTATTGCATAAGTCTGAAATGTATAACTCATACGGAATAAAGGAGAATAAACACATGTAGTAACATGACGTAATATACAGCTAAGAAGCTCAGAACCTACTGATTAAAGCGCAGTGCAACCACACTAATGACACTAGAGAATAATTTAGTAGAAATACAATCGTTTAGCTACGACTTGCAGAACCCTTATTTGGTTAATGATAAATCTTTAATGCAACAGTCCCTTTACAGTTCATAATAATTCACCTGAGTGGGGAAGGAAGTTTCCCTGAGTAGACGCTGTGTGTTTATCGGCCTCGTGTTTAAAGTCTATTAATAATAAAGGTTTTATCTAAACATTCTTTGTTTAAAACGTATACTAATCTAAGATCCAGGGTATTTGCGTATACACTATGTGATGAAAATTCCTTTTATTTAACTTTAAGTGGTATTGTGACAAATCGTATAAATTATTATATGATATTAACATCACCCACCGGACAGGTAGAACCCGTCAGAGGTTAGCTGATAAGGCCGAGCGATCGATATCTGGTACCGACACCTTGACCTGATCTAGGCGATAATAGCCGACTCTAGCGACCGTCGGGAGAATGTCTAAAAAAACATTGATAGCGAAAGTTATCTGCAAGAAGTGTGTCCCCACAAGGTGTTTAATTAAAGGGACGATGTGTTTCGGGTAAACTTGTTGATAAGCTGGCCGAGGCATATTAAAAATATCGGGTCCAAAGCGGCGATTGCGGACACTTTGTGAGGGCGTACACCGAACGAACTCACCCCCGCTCGTAAATGGACAAGTGGGCATCAGCCTGACACGAAGGCCAGCTAAATCCGCAGAGACAGATGACCTTCGAACAATATCAGGCGTCCCGGGTCCTGCCTTCGGGTGTTTTTGGGGTAACCTGAGACGCCGACCGGAGAGGACAACAGATCAGCCTGGTCATCGATATTCATCTGCAGCCCAGAAGGAAGCTCTGTAGGTTCGCCCTTCAGGAGGCTGGATATCACCTGACACAGCATCCCACCGGATTGGCGCAGAAGGTCCAAACCACTAGCCTGATGGGACCGAGTGGAAGACACCGACCGCTCTATCGTGGGCCTCTTCATAAGCTATCGGGATCGTCGGAAGGTCTTTCGGCGAGAAAGAATCAGCTTACGGGGAGTCTTGGAATTACAATCAAGGAGGGATCTAACAAAAGCCCCGTCTGGACGTCTTCAGGAGAGCCGTCGCTATTATTTTTTTATTTTGTTATTTTTAATAATATTATAGTATTTTTTCTTTTTGTTTAAACTTTTTTTTCCCGACTGAAAAAGACGTGGAACTCTGGATGGGAGAACAAGGTACATTCAGACCGGGAAGGTACTGAGATGCCACGCGCCCACCAGGATAGAAGATCTGCCGGCTCGCGCCAACAACCACAGAGAACCTTCGCACGCACAATAGACGTATTAGTTTTTAAAATAAACAGCCCTAGGATCTAAATTTTAACTGGACATCAACAGGTTTACGCTTCGAATGAAGTTGAAATAGAAGACTGAATTTAACTTATATAACATTATGACTATATCTATATTTTTTCTGATCAAAAATTGTACTTTTTTAAACCAATAGAATATTTTTTAAGTTATTTATTTACTTACTCTTTGCCAACAATTAGAAAAGAAAATTAATATTTTTAATTATAATTTTTTGTTTAAACTTCTTATATTCCTATTTAATAGTTTATCACAACTATCGTTTAAGAACCTGTATATCATTTCCAGTTAAGTTTGGATTCGTTTATTATGCACGTTTTATTTTTTTTCTATGACAAGAATTTTTATTTTTTCTCTTTTTTAAATTTGATATATAAGGACCCATTAAATTGATATTATAATATTTTTTGTCATTAAATGCTTAAAAATGGGCCAGGTTAATATACTGCCTTTAGTATTATAATCTGCATAAGAATTAGTAAAATTCTATTGAATACGTTTGTTGGCTTAAGCAATACATTATAATTTACTTTTTCATAATTTTAAATTGTATTTATGCCTTTAAAAACTTATTAGATTCCAAGTTGTTGTTTTGATTGTTGGGGGGTCAATAGTATATGTATAAAATGGTACTCTTAAACAAGTGTACAACCATAGGACTTTAATGAGATGGTATGTTGTTATTTTTAAGCAAAAGGAGCCTGAATTTCAATGACAATGATAAATTTGGTCGTACCAAAAATGAATTGATTGTTGTTTTGAGTATGTATTGTAATGTGCGAAGTGTGAGAAAAAAAAAAAAAAGTGGTGTGTGCATTGCTTTGTGGTGTGTGTGCGTCGGTGTGTGTGTGTGTGTGGTGTGTGTTGTGCCGTGGAGCGGTGCGCGCTTGCGTGTTGTCGCGCGTGCGTTGCGGTGCATGCATGTGTGTGTGTGTGGAGCTGTGTGTGTGTGTGTGTGTGTTGTGTGGTGTTGGTTGTGTGTGTGTGTGTGGTGTGGTGTGTGCCGTGCGCGGCGGTCGCGCGCTAATTCTGTCCTCTTGGGGTCTGCCCTCCTCGCTGGCTCGTCGCCCTTGCGCGTTTCGTGGGCTTGAGGGACCAGTTAAGTACTGACCCTCACAGTGATGGTTGCAGAACACGGTGGACGGCCTCCTTCCTCTCCCTCCACAGCCGAACATTCCTCTCTGCCCGCCCTCGATCCCCTAAAACATGCCCAAAAACATCTCAAAAAAAAAATTGCTCACATTAAATTTCCCAATCCCTTCTGAGGGCACAAATATTGATGAAGGTCAATTCAATATTCCCGGTATAATAATTTTGACTTAATAGGTATTTCAGAGACTTGGCTTAAGCCGGTAGGTTTTGTCATCAATGAAGTTAGCGCTCACCCGCCCCTGGTTTTTCACTCTTGCGGAATGACAGGATTAATAATAAAAGGGCGGTGGAGGTTTGCGCTTTAATAACATGTGCGGTTGGGTTTGAAATACAAACTTTTTATATTTCCTCCACCTTCTGAGTATTTCAGCTAACGACCTGAATTTATATGCTAGTTGAAATTTTAGTTTCCAGGTTATGAGCACCCTCAACTGTTAAGGGATCTGCTAACCCGGCCTCCGAGGGTAGTGATTCATGGTCGCATTTCGAAAATGCGTCTCTTTTGCGCTAAATTACAATGCTGACCTACAACTCGTGTCTTGGTGGATGTGGGGAAACCTTGAACACATAGACCTTCTAATGACTAGATACTCACGCAAAACCATGACTACAATCAAACTGGAACTACTAGTGTTTTGACTCGTGCAATCTGACTATACTGCCATTGAATCCCACACATCACACTGCTAACTTCCCCATACCTTACTCGACCTTAATGGTGGTCAGTTGATCCTTCCGAGTCCTCCTTCATCAGGGCAGCCTTCCAGTCCCTGGCATCTCCACATCATGACCCTCATATACTGTGTTTCTAAAAACTAAAACTCCCGTAGGTTGTTAAGTCTTCTTTGTTTATCAACCTACAGGAGATTTTAAGAAATATTTGATGAGTGTTTCTTTTTGCTTTGTGAAGTTGCAAATTACGCCTTGGGAGTCCATTTACCCACCACCTTGAAACAGTCGATGAAATGGTTTGACAGGTTTTAATTCCTGTTGTTCTGGGTCTAATATGATAAGCACGCTTCCATTAATTACAAGGAGAGTTTTTTTCTAAGAAAGCGCCCCGTCCCCCTGGTTAACCAACCTTGCTAAAAATACGCCAGTCCTTATGGCTCCAGCGCGACTCTTTGTCTGTAATCCCGCAGGAGCTCGTAGAAACTAATGACCCAGGAAACATCGCTCGCTCAGCTATCGTCAGCTCCCGCCAATGAGAGTTAAATCAGGACCTTCTTCGTTAAACTCTCGGCTAGCGATATATTCCAACTAGTTTTGTGTTCCTCAGATAAAAGATCCTCATATACCACCGAAATGTGGCGGAATGTTAAATTACTTTAGGTATGGGCAAGCCGGAAAATGGGGGATAATTCACACCTTGCAATAATACCATTAAACGAACTTTAATGATTTTTTTTATTTACTGCATCACAAATCAACTAATCCAAATGCTATTGAATCATTTCTCTGCTGAAGAACTAAGACAACCAACCTCCACCCATCATTCCCATATGAGAAATATTCATATTTCAAACATATTTCTCCACAGGTATGACACACTCTACGAGCTATAAAACAGGGTTTAAAAAGTAATCGCGCACCGGAACTGATAAAATATCTATTAAGATGTTGAAAAAGAATCCTTTATGCTGTGCTTCCTCCTGTGGTGACTGTTTATATATATACAAATCTTCTGCATAAAACCACTGGAGGAGTTCTTTTTTTTCTCCCCTGAACATTGGGGGTGATCTGTCTGCCCTTATCCGTCCCAACAAATAAAATTTCTTCTCTCCCTCCCCACTGAAGCAAAAGATTTCAGACCAATCAGCATTTCCCCCCTCCTCCCTCCCTTCTCCCCGCTCCTGCTGTCTCTCTCAAGGGTTTGGAAAGAATAGTGCAAACCTGTCAAATTTCATCCAATATTCCTAAAAGAAAATAAATATTTTTTTCCAATAAGTTTTCCAAATCAGGATTTTCTGATCAAATCATAGCACTGAAACGGCGTTCTTTTCTTCCTTCTATCTCTCTTCTATTTCTATCTTCTGTCCTTCCCTCATGTTACTGATGACATTCGCCAAGCGATGGATAGAAGTCAGTGCACTCTAATTATGGCATTGTTTTGTAGAATTTCTCCAAGGCATTTTGACTGTGTTATATTCCGGGTCTTGTTGTATGAGGAAAGCTGCGTGCTTTAGGATTTTCCGAGGTTAGTTATTACCTGGAATATAAATATCTTATCTCTCGGAATGCGCGTCCCGTTCGGGGCGGCAGTGGTGTAAGTGTGGCTGACGCTCAAAGTAATCTGACTACAGGATTATCACCCTTGGAGTGTGCGCGCCCAAGGTTCAATCACTTGGGAACCTCTAATTTACTAAACATAATTACTCTACGTAACTGACATTTGTTGACAGTAACTACAACATTCACTAGATACCCAGACAATGTAACGCTGGACGAAGTACCAACATATTAAAACGGCGGGCCCCCACTGTGGGTGTCCGCTGATATACAAACGACAATCACGCAAACATAGAACTTATGACCAGCATTCAAAAACTTGTGGAATGGACAACGAAACCACAGAACTTGAAGCTTAACGAAAACCACAAACCCAAACAATTTATATCATCTACACACTCACGCCATCCCGCACGACTAAAGAACTATATTAGACACAAATCAATATGCCCCAAAATTACTGTAACCCCCCACGAAACTTTCTTACTTCTCATTACCGTACAGTGTGACAAAGTACCAAACACTTTGGGTCTAACTATGCAACCCCCCACAACTCTTGGATTGGTGTGATGCTGTTGAGTGGGCATCTGTAAAAAGGTGTTTGCTTCCAGTGTCACCTCACTAAAGAGGGATGCAAGCACTTCTTGCCAGATACGTGTTGAAACTTTTTTTTCACTGATCCAAAAACCCTGATTTTTATATAAAATTATTCCCCCTCCCTCATTTTATATCATATTGTCACACTCTATAATCAAAGTGATATGGCACAGTTGGATCTGGCTAACCAAAATTTGCAGCGATTGCCAAACATTTACTGTTTTTTACGTTTTGGTATTTTGATCTGAAGGACGTGACAATCATATAACGCTATATCTATAGTTCCAAAGATTCCATTCTAACATTGGCCGAATACAAGATTATTAAAAATATTCTTATTTTGGTGTATTCTAGTCTTAAATCTGGAGAGCCTATATATCTGGCTGACAAATTCCAATTGATCTCTGAAACGAGCCGCAAAGAGAGACAGATCACTTGCCTCATCAAATGCTTTCTTATTCCCCGCCATCGAAACTCAACTTACAACTAATCATTTGTCGTTACCTGCTTGTCGAGTCTGGAAATTTCCCTTCCTAACCATATTATGTCAGTAGGGAGTCGAAATCGATTTTGCAGCCTGTAGCTGAAAGGCTAAATTGCTAGAAACGATTCAGCGACGGGTTAGCTTAGTGTAGGTTTTTGTGTGAGGACGGATAGGGTGCTAGTTGAACTGTGTGTATGAATTTTTTGTATGAATGTAATTATACTAAATTCTTAATAGGTACCCTTTATTATATACATAACTTTGTTTTATGTTAATGTACAGTAGTAAGCTTTATTTGACCTTTAAGTTCTATATTATTATATTTAGGGTTAATTGTAAGGACAGGGCCTTATGGGGCCACAAAATTTTCCGCCCCCTTTTTGTATATATAATACAAATAAAGTCATTTGAATTCTGAATATTTGAATTTGAATAAACTGTGCTAAACGCTTTCTGTAGTAACAGATGCATCGTGCCATACAAATAAAAAAAAAACAAGCACTTTGGACTTAAAAAAATATTACATCAGATAACAAGAAATTTACGAAGTATAGATAGTAGAGGGGAGCTTAAATCTGAATAATTTATGTTGATTATTATAGCGTAATAGTTTGTATGTGATATAATATGTGAGTGAAACAAAATAGATATTTTAAAAACTATAAAAATTTGTCTACATTTTATTACAAGAATGGTTTTATACAACAATTGGAGAATTGTAATGTTTACTAATAGTAAATACTATACATAGTCGAGTTAAAATTTTTAAACTATTAGGTTGTAAACTGTAAAGGATGAAAAAGAAGAAAATTAAAATGAAGTAATTATAAATTAATGAGAGTGAAAGTCTTATTATACGCCTTATAAAACCGGCAGTATAGGTAAATTCTTAAATTTCTCTTAACACTTTGCCAATATAGAATCACTTACGGCAATTTCCTTTACCTGGTGTATCACCGCATTTAACTACAAATGTATATATATTTTTCGGGAAACTTGTAAATGGGTATCGAATTTACATTTTGTGTAGCCAGTCTTCAGTCCACTTTTGTAATGCGTAAGTACATTTTTTTAAAGTAATAAAAATATCGGACAAAATCCACATTTTACCCTTAATTATAAAGCAATAGGAAAGTGTATATAGAAATTACAATAACAAGGGCATGTGTAACCTGTGTGAGGTCAACTAGCAGACTACTTTAGTTTGATAGTGTCTGGCACGAGAGGTTTGTCCTTCTATTATGATGCTCTTAGCTACAATCTTGATCTCAGCAAGTATTTGTCAGCTCACAAAGTGTACTGTTGGTGTTTGTCAGCCTGAAATCAGCAGTCTTACTTACATAGGATGTTTTTGATTAAATAGCTGGGCTGCTTATTACACACTGTAACAAATAAAAACCTGTTGTTAAGATGCTCTAAATAAGGTTAAAACGCTCAACTTAAGCTTAAAATAGAGCCTTGAAATCAGCGGCCTATCTTAGATTGTGTGTGCTTTTCTTAGGAGTTTGACTGTCCATTCGATCACTGTTAAGTACTATGGCACAGTACTTTTAATAAGGATCTCAGTCGGTTTTGTGGGGAGTGTTTCTCAGCCATAAAATCACCATTGGATGCTTTTGAATAATTTATAGACAAGCCTTAATCATACACTATGATTTACGAAGAGATCATAATTTTTCAGCATATTATATTTTTGCCTACTTTTTCAGATCCCACCATCCTGCAGTTTATTTTAAGAGTGGAAAGTTTAATTAAAAAGTTTGTTTTCTGACTATAGCTGGATGCACATTAACGACGACGTTGAGCATGATAAACGTGTAACCTCTCGCCTTCTAATCGAAACAACATAGAATGTACGCATCGTTATATATTCTCCCATTTAAAAAGTCGTTATTTTTTCAAAAAATCAAATGGAAAACACTGGTAAAACCAAAACGACGGGGTCAATCCTCTTCCATGATATATAGGGAATGCCTGTCGCCTAAACTGTTATAGAATGTGATTGGTTTAAAGTCTGTTTCCTGAATACAGTCTTCCCTTGTAGGAACAAATGTTTCTTGAAAATATGTCAAAAGAGGTTTACGGAATGAAGAACGAGATGTGAATAAAAGTGTAAAATTCGAGGCTAGGGTTATATAGATATCAAGTTGAGAAAAAATACCTACTATCGTATATTTTTGGTTTCACAAAGAATGTTTTTTGAAACAGTGTTTTTAATAGTTATCGACTTAATCAATACAAATTTGGAATGTTCTTTGTGCTTGATGATTATATTGTCGATGAATACTTTGACTGGATAATAGGATTTTTCGGACTTTTTGAAATCGTTATATGTTTGAAAAAATTTATAAACAACGTTTCAAGGACTGAAAGCTAGTATCCGTATCATATGGTGTACTATTTCTATATTCTGTGGTTACAGTAATAAGTATTTTCTTAGCAAATAATAATCCATTCTCAATTTTGACATACATGTTTTAGCACATGAACTTTTGAATTATGGAGCTTCAGCAATCTGGTTTCTGATTGCGAATTTTTTATCTAATTTAAAATAGTGTCGCCGGTGTAAACTGCATTTGTGAAAAAACAAGAACACCTGTTATAAAATTGGGTTTCTGAGGCAATTTTAAAAATTGACAGTTCCAATATTTTTAAACACAGATGATTATTCTTAAAGGTTTTTTTATGCTTCAAAATTTATGACAATTTCTCAGCAATTTATAATTTATGAATTTGGAAAAGACCACTTATGATCATTGAGTTATGGTCCATTTTATAAATTTTTTGTTAAAGCTTGGAATATCAAGACTAAAATTATGAGTCCACTAGTTTTTTATAATATAAAAAATCAGCACGTGTAGCAAGTAGTGGTTTTCCTGGCAGAAGCAGATGTTAGGGTGAGTTTACAAAATCGACTCCATCATGCACTGCTTTTCTAGGTGATTCATGTTCCATGCATCAGTTTAGTCTGTCGCAAGCAAATGTACAAGTATTGGCTTAGGGACGCATGTTACCCAACTAGTTTTTAGAAACGTTGCTTTTTGTGGTAATTTAAGATATTCGGGAATTACGGCTCGTTGAAAGTTTTACCACGGACAATACTAAACAAGTTTTATAAAGTAACGTGGTTAATTTAGCTATTCATCCATGTAGTTAAATAGTTCATACAGATAAACTTATGCTATAATAAATTAATTAATAGATTCGTCCCTATATGGATATAAATTTTTGTATATAATAAATAAAATCTGATGACCTGTAATATATCATGCATTCCCCCGTTACCACAAACAGTAAGCGGTCCTACCTCTATATAGACCTTAGCAATTGTAAACATATATATCCAGTACTATAACTGTGTTTTTCGGAGTCTGTTAATAAAGTCCTCAACTCCATGGTGAAACTGTTGTCAGTTTATTTTACGCTTATACGACTGTCAACATACACATGGTGTTTTACTGTTGACTTTTTGTATTGGACTACCTTCAATCACTAATGGTTAGGTTGCACACTGACCCAACTGATGATGTTATGTTATCACTGTATTACAGAGAGCTGTCAACATGCACATGTCTAGTATGTATTTAATGAGCTCATCCTTGACTATAGAAGACACACGCAGGGTAAACGTACAACACTGAAAGCACTG
>NW_025788731.1:0-10490 GCF_021130785.1 Homalodisca vitripennis
AAAATTAGTAGATAAACAAAAAACTCATAAAACAGTTTATCTTGAGCTGAATGGATTGTAAAGACAGCATTAATTACCCCAGCCGATGTCAGGATCAATGATTCTGTCTCCTGTATTAGATCATGATCTAGAAAGAGCAGTAAACTATTTGAAAGAAAAAATGGAACTTACACCAGGTCTTGTATGGAGTAAATTCTTGACAGTGATTAAAATTCATATTAAGGAACTTAAGAATGTACTCTGGTACATAATATCAATCTAAGCTTTGGGACAGGGGTTTTTTCCTGAAAGAGGCTGTTAAAACGCTTATGGTAATTCCGACCCCGAGAAGGGTTCAAGGGATGTCTTGCAATAATTATAGACCGATATCTTTACTATCTTCCTTTGCTAAATGTTGTATTTGAATGGATTATGAAACATAAATTAGTTGATGTTTTGGACACAAAAAATAAACATACGTAGTCAGACCCTATTTGGGTTTAGAAAGTGGTCCTGAGTACAGTGAAGCGGCACTAAGAGGAATTTATTGGACCAGTGTTATCTTAAAGGTGGTAGAAACGATAGGGTAGAATAGTTGGTGGCCTATTGTTTAGACATAACAACAAGCTTTCGGGACATCTCTGAATCATCGAGTTTTGCTAGAAAAAAAGTTTTAAAAACATAAAGTTGTGGGGTGCAAGAGGAATAGTACACAACTGGTCTAGAAGTGATTTACAGAGGAGAGTTGCATTGTGTTTAAAGTTGTAACGGGGGTTGGTAGTACGTGGGAATGGGGGATAAATCAAGAACACGGTGCTGCCGCCGGGGTATGGTTTTAGGGGCTACGTTATTTTTAATTAAACATTAATTAAGACTTGTGCAATGCTTAAATTAAATGCTAGTATCACTTCTTTCGCTGATGATACGTGTTTTGTTTTATTTCCGAAGAGTCTTGGAAGCGAAGAATAAGCTATTAGAAGATGAACAGGATTTAGCTTTCGATTCAAATGGTGGTTTTGTATAAAAACAATACGGCATTGAGCCCTGAAAAATAAACTCCAATTTATCAATTCTCTATTAAAAAAGAATAGATGAGTACAGGAATAATAAAATTGTTTTGAAATGCATTACGCTTTTGTATAATGAGTGGTGGTTTTTGCAACGGATGGTTGCTGTGAGATTAAAGGAAGCACGGGGCAGCGTGAAATATTTAGGAATTGAAAGTAGATGAAAAAAGTTAAATTGGAAAGATCACAATAACACACCTCAAACAAAAAATAAAATGTAATACAACAAGACTCTTCAGATTATATTCGAAGATGTGTAGTTGTAGTGATAGGTTTATTAAGAACATTATATCTTTCAGTAGTTCAAAGTTAGGTGTGGAGATTACGGAATAGTGTGTTGGGATCGAGGCACATATGTCTCAAATTTAAAACCTATAATTACAGCACAGAAAAAAGGTTTATGAGAATATAAACTACAAGTAAAACGGATTTGAAACATTCCTTTCCAGATTTTTTGTTCCTTAAAAGTTCTTTCTCTTTCCGATATATTTATGTATATAAGGTACTCAAAATTTTTTTATTTGATGAAGTAGGAAAACTGTAGGGAAAATTATGAGTATATTAACAGACTGCGTATGTAAGAAAATCTGTGTTCGTATACCGAAGCCAAACAAACACGTATTTTTTACAATAATTCATTTAATTTTTTAGCACACAAGAATATTTAAAAAATTGCCTAAACAACATAAAAGATTTAAGTAATATAAATGTTTTTCTTATAAAAAAATTAGAGGAGTCATGGTTGTTTAGAAATTCAGGATATGTGTAGGATTTATTGTTTTCATATTTGTAATTATGTTGTTTTAGTTTTCCCTCCAACTTTACTCCACTTTACTTTGCTTTTTTCTTTACTGTATATTTGCCTTGTATGTAATTTATTATAGTTATGATAAGTATTATAGTTATTAAATCATAAATGTCGTCTCTCAATGAGCGTTATTTTAAGTTGTTTTGTTCTAATTAATTTTTGTAAGTGTTACCTATATTATAAATTGTAGTGAGTTTGGACTAGAGTTAGTATTTATTGTATATTTGATTGAGTATTTATAGACTTAAAGTAATAATTACTTTAAGTTTTTGTTTATATTAAATTAGTTGCCATATGAACGGTGATATTTAAATTGCAATAGACGCAGGTAAAGCCTCCAATCATGGCTAAGCACTTGGAGGATTAAATATTTTCTCTACCGATATACTTTTTTATATAAATGTATGTATCGTCATGGTATAGATGTGTTGTTTGAGAAATTACAATTTACTTGTGTCGTGTGTTTGTCTTTCTCTTCCCTTTTGCTAGGGGGAAGAATACGTAAATACCTAGGTTTATCTCTAGAGTTTCTTTCTTTTGCGCTTTCCAACGTCCCTCGTCTGATATTTTTCATTTCAAAGGTGTATTCGTCATCTTGTGCAGCCCATTGCTCTTCTTTTCAAATTGGAAATGGTTCTTCCTGCCTTGTATTCTGCTTTACTTATTTTTTTAACGGTTTTTTTTTTCAAAAATTTAACTTCACATATTTTAAGCCTTGGGTGGAAATTTATGTCCTTTTGTAACAGTTTTAATATTAGTTTCCTTCCTTCTTGTTTTTATATTGTTGCTGATTGATACCAAATAATTTTAGGTTAAAAATATTCAATTAAAATATATTCAAGATATATTATGGATAGAGGAAATATTAAAGATTATAGATATAAAAAAGAAGAAACGTATTAAGTTATTTTTGTGGAATAACAGTTTATATAATATATAAACTATTATAGAAGGTTGACACCAAAAATGAGACAGTGTCAAGAGATAGGTCAAGAAGGTTGTTTAAATAACTAATGCCTAAATAAGAACAAAAAACGCTGGAACTGTTTTAAATAAACGCACCATATCCCCACGTTGTTTAACATACTCAGTGGCTCCCAACCTTTGAAAGGCTATGTAACAACTGTAACAAAAAACAAGTTTTAAATTGGAGTGTAAAACTTGCTTTTCATGTCGGCTTTGGACTCGTGTATAACGTTCTAACTTGTTAGCTGGCCGTAGCTTGAGGCGGTACTTTTACAGACTTGAGCATGGCGAAGTCGAAGTACGAGAAGGTAATGCGTTGTCCAATAAAAAAAAAAAAAAAAACGTAACTCACGAGCTATTAAGAATAATGTGTTAGAAAAAACAATAATACTTTACGAAATGAGAAAGCAATTACTAATCGTATATTCTGAGCGTGAATTATTCTTCACTATCATGCAATAGTATATATTATACTAGTACTACTATAGAAAATATATATGATATTATATTATATATATGTGTGTTGTGTGTTGTGTGTGTGTAGTACGGAGTGTGTGTGTGTGTGTGTGTGTGTCCCTCAAAATAAAAATATTCGTATAAATTTTTATCTTTTAAGGTGTTGTTGCATACACGCATAATTTTTAAGAGTTGCTTGGGTGGGTCCAATGTAGTGATTTAGCGTTGAGCTAACGTATACAATATTTTAAAAGTAATTTTGGTATAACTTAAAAACATATCTTTGGCATTACATTTACCATAGTATTATTTTATATGTATAATATATACTACAAGGTGTATATTATGTTCTGGAAAACACCCAAATACTATCACTTTAATAATTTAAATATAAATTTTGAAACCTTCTTACAATCGCTGATGGAGATTGGGCATCATTTTGGAACAATGATTTTGTTATGTCACACCAACGGGGGGACGTCCTGCCGAGGTGTGTATCGTGAATATTCTATAATGGAAGCCTATACCTTGTGATACATAATTTTAAAGGTAATGCTTAACTGAATTTGAATGCACACAAACCGCATCTCAAAAGGGAATAATTCTATCAGAAAATAGAGCATTTTTAGTTATTGAAAATTTACTGATTGTTCAAACAATGTAATTTTAACATGGTTCTTGCCACAAAATGTGGTACACTATTTTTTTAGCATTTTTTTTAATTGTTTCAATTAAATAAAACAAAAATTTCATTTTAAGCTGGTCTCTATTAGCACAAATTTGCCAGTTTTTTATTACAGTACAATTATGGAAATACTTATGTTATTGATTTCTTATTACAAATAAAAATAAATGTATGACTGTTAGAAAAGTCTTAACAACAAACGTTTTTTACCTGCATTTGGTGTCAAAATGCAATTGTTCGAACTGTGTGCCTTCTACGGAGTTTGACAATGAGCCAATCCTTGTGTAAAATGATTCGACAGATGTTGCCTAACATTTCTTCAGTTATCAAAGATAATCTCCTCTATAATCCTGTTTCATAGGTCTTCCAAATTATGGAGGCTTTCTTCTATAAACATTGGATTTTAAATGACCCCATAGGGAAATAATCAGATTGGTGACAAATTACGGAGATCTTAGAGGCAATTCGATTTCTCTCTCTTCGGCCAAACATTTTTTGAGGGAAACCTTAAAATCCAAATACTCGCTTACCTGTCTCCCAGATGGGGTGGCGCACCATCCTGCTGAAACCATACATTTATCAAAGTATTCTCCTGATGCAATTTGAATAGCTGGGGATTATTTCATTTTGGTGCATATTGTAGTAAAGTTTCGGCCATTTAAATTTCCAATGATTGAAAAAGGGTCCAACTATTTTGTTACCTAAAATTCCACACCATACGTTTTCAGTTTTTTGTGGTTGCTGTGAATGGGACTCAGTAATCCAATGTGGGTTTTCACTAGCCCCAGTAACGGCAATTGTGCCTAGTTAACATTGCCATTTGAGGGAATAAAAAGTTGCCCCATCAGAGAAAAATAGTATGTTGGTCAGAAAAAATCTCTATTGTCATCACTTTGGCGCATCACAAGTTCACAAAACTCAACTCTTCTGTCGTAATCATTCTCACTTAACTGTTGGACTAAATGAACTTTAAAATGGTTTGTATTTATTAATTTTCAAAATCTTACTCACATTACATAGGGTGAATATCATGTTGCTGTTGCAGCTTTTCTGAGCGATGTTATGTGGGTCTTCAATAAATGTTTGCAAAAAACATCTAGTGCATGTTCTTCATCTGTTGCAGATTGTATCCTAACCCGACTTTGGCCGATTACGTACACTCCCTGTCATTTCAAAACGACTCAATAGTTTTTGATATTGTTGAAACACTTATGGGATTCCTTTCTGGGGAAAGTGTCATTATAACAAATTACAAAACTTCCCGATAAGATCTTTGACGATCGCCATATCCTCGCTTCATCAACAGAGTAATTCCGTTCTCTTTCAGACAATTCCATTATAATGCCAATATTAAAAAATGGAATCTACTGTAATTAGATAACTTGTTGACAGCAATGCTTCTGAGTCCATGGATTAACTCGACAGGGAATGATATGACCTTTGTCCATTTGAAATTCCCAAGCTTAGACCTTGGTCTGGTGAAAGCGCCATGCTCAACAAACTGAAACCTGTAGGACCAGGATGATTAATAACACAATAATGTTTCTTCATAGGCTAGTGACCTTTGTCTCTTTAAAACCTTCCTGCTGACTGGAAAACACCAAGTACAGATTCATAAGTATTATGAGAAAGTGAATCATAAGTTTTATTCATTGAAATAAAAACTGGTAAAATTTGTACTAATGAAACCAGCTTCAAAATAAATTGTTTATTTTATTTTAATTGAACATTTAAAAAAATGCTGAACAAATTAGTGTGTAACACTATTTGTGGCAAGAACCATGTTAAAAATACATTGTTGAATTCAGTAAATTTTTCAATACTAAAAATGTTCTATTTTCTGATAGATTAAATTCCTTTGAGATGCGGTTTGTGGCAGTACATTTCAGTAAGCTATTACTGATAAAATTATGCTATCACAAGGTTATAGGCTTCCATTAAGAATATTCACGATACCCTCGGCAGGAACGTCCCCCGTTTGTGTGACATAACAAAACATTGTTCCAAAAAGTAGATGCCCAATCTCTATCACGATTGTAAGAGGTTTCAAATTTATATTTAAATTATTAAAGGATATATATTTGGGTGTTTCCAGAATTAATATACACCCGTATGTATAGTATATTTGATAGAACCATAACCATTCATATTTAAAAAAAAATAAAAAGCCAATGTTACTCTCCATATCACGTTTGTAGAGGATAGGTTATACTTAATTGTCGTGTAATTACATGTAATCCAAGTACTGTATTGTTTGCTTTTAGAGCAATACTAAAAGACAACTAAAGTATATTACAGATGGCGACGGGACTATAAAACGGATATATTCACTAGAGCTGAGCGGGGAGATTCTGTTGACCTGGACCCAAGTTCTCTGCCACCTCTCTTCACAACAAGGGCCAGTCCGACGACATCTGACTAGAACGGTATGGTCTGCGTTCACTCTCTCATTCAAAACATGCGGACAGTATACAGACATTCCGACAAAAAAATCTATATTTTTACCTATTCGACTTACACAGAACTGACAACAAGTTGTCGTGTCTGAAAGACACTTACCAGTTAGAGGTCTGCACTATTCTAGTGTCTTGCGAATATCGCAACCGTGACGTGAAGCTTGTCAGTCGCCCTTGTTGAGAACATCTATTTTTATTCCTTCGCAAGGCGAACCACAATGGGATTTAATTGGGACAATCAATAATTGATGCTCCAACTCCAACACTGTGCGATATTTGACAGTTTCTCGGGACGAGTATACAACCTGCGCTTTCCGGTTTCTTGCACTCTCTAGTTTGGGCGGTTCAGTTCATACTCGTCCCGAACCAACGAAGCAGGGCGGACTGGACTGCACTCTTTCAACGTTGTTCTGGATAGAAGCTCATCGATGGTAAAATAGCCAATAGTAGTTTACATATTTATTCGTGCCAAATAATTATTTTGTACTTATGAATAAAAATTGAATTTTAATTTACTTATTTTTATTATTGTATTAAACACTTCATCTATAATAAGTTGAACATTTATGTTATTAAGTTAAACATCTGTCCTTAATTATCTTACTGCTAGTTATTGTCGTATTTATGATTATTTATTTTATATCGATGTTATTAATTATTATTATTATTATATTATTGTTGTATATTATTTATTTTTTAATACGTTTGTTGATATGTTATTATTATTACGTGCGTCTGCATTAAATTAGGGTAAATTCCGGGCAGGGATATGCCACAACATTTTTTAAAATTAAATTTTCACAGTCCCACAATGCACGTTAAAAACTATATTAAGCACTTATTAAATTTCATAGTGAAATGTTTTTAACATACACAATAAGGCACAAACAATTCCATAAAACACAGTTTATGTTTTATAAAATATCTTTGATGGTATAATTACTACCAAAGCGGCAACCGATAGGTGTTGCGGGGTGATATGCCGCACCCGCGGAAGGGTGTTATGCCGCATGTGGTAAAATTTTCTTTAAACTTGATTTATGTGGGGAGGTTAAGTTAAGTCAAACAAACAGTTATTAAATGAACCATATAGATTTATTATTTGCTAGAAGTTGTATAATTTATTACAATATTTACATTTTACATTGGTTTCCGTTATTTTTGGTTTCTTTTGACTCACAGTGCCACCGCAAAAAGTATCAAATAAAGTGGTACACATCGTTCGTGTGACCCACGATTTTGCAGATTGCATAGACACAACCAGTCACACCTTTTTTTGTTTCGTGGTAGAAGCTCTTTACCACTCCTTTACCATGAATCCAATGATTTATTTTTAATTATTCCTTGGTTTTTTTTCGAAAAGAGGGGTTCATCTTCATCGTATTCAAGTGTGTGATAATAATATCTTCTTCTGATTCAGAAGAGAAAAACTAAAATCAAGTTTACTTTTTCGAACTTCTTTTTTTTATTTTTGCGGTCTTGGATTAGTACATGTTTTTGCGTATTGTACTTAAACTCTGTGTTTTCCGCCTTTCTCTACTTAATCGTCTTTTGGAGATCATTTATATTTTTGTTGCAGGAACGTCTCAGTAGTGACCGCGCCTTTCCTTGCTCTTCCTCTGTGGGAGAGGTCGCTGTATGTTCTTAATTGAGACTGGTGATTGGGGATAATTTGTTTCAACAATCTTTGTTAAGTGTTTTCTAGTGGACCTACGCTTGTCTTTACTACTCACCCAGGCTCAGGTTCATCTTGTGTAGACCATGTAGTTGGAACAGGAAGCCATTGATTGCTGGTTGGATGTTAGGTTGCTGGTTTGAGTCTGTGTTTCCATGTTTGTCAGAAATTGTAAAAACAGTGATCTAGGAAGGGCATCCTTGATTGAAGGAGGAAAATTCCCACAGTAACTTAAAAGCCCACTTGTTCCATTTCCAACAGACGCAGATCCCTTACCAACCCTACGTGAAAATCAAAGGTCACCAGCTTGGTAGCGGACGTGTAAGTGTTGCGACGCAATGTGTTGCTCTACCCCACCTCAGTTGGCTTCATTGCTAGAAATCTGCTTTTAAAAGATTTAAAAAAACTAACGTCAAGCGGCTGCAAATAAGCGTGGTGGGGTCGTGTGTCGTGAAGGCAACAACAGAGCAATGACGAAACATCGTTTTTTTTTTTTCAAGCAGAGCTCAAGAAGTGAAATAGAAGAAATACAAATGCCAATATATGTCCATGTCAAGAATAAGAATTCTATCTTCTGCTAATTAATAACTACTTATTATCTTAATGCTATTAAGATTCAGAATTATTCTGTGTACTATAATCATAATTATTGCTGAACTTTCTTATTACTATTGAGAGTTATTCTTATTCAGCTTTTTCTTACCTCAATTTGTGCCAAGCTTTTGTATATAATGGGTTTTACCGTGGGATATAAAGATAAATAAAAATGCTTAACAAGAGTAGGGCGGGACTTGACTGCACTCTTCACGTTTTCTCTGGATATTAAGCTCATCGACGGTACAATGGCCAATAGTATACTATTGTATTCGTTGCAAATTAATTATTTTTACATATTATAAAAATCAAAAAAAAGGCCCTTATGACGTTTAAAATAATCCTGGAGATTTTCTCAATGTTCTAATGTAAAATAACTTACAGTTTAATTCTTGAGGATACAATGGTTATATTGACCAAAAGATACCAATGTTCGAGAATTCTTTCCCTTATCTAAACCACAATTTAGCAATGGTAGATACAGCGGTTCATAATTGACCGGCAAGCTTGTTCTAAATTTGTTTCATTATTAAACATCGACAGGACCGTTGGGGGAGAACGATATATATAGCTCGTGACTTTGATTACCGAGACGGACAGTCCCAGTACAATAATCTGGAGAGCTCGCGAGGCTCTTCGCCTCGTGGGGACTCGCTTTTATGACTCACCCTTCAGCTGCTCTTATGTGCCATAGATGTTGCTCAATATGTGACATTTTCCATCTTGTTTGCTATTAAAAACTAATAACAATTTGTGGTCTGATAATTTGGATTCATTGTTGTAATTATGATTGGTTTAAAATTTATGTTCTTTATTTTATACGTTATAATACTCGTAATAATATGTAACATGACAAGGGTTAAAGTGAAGTTTGATGTGTGTGATTAAGTTGGTTGGAGAGTAGCTTCACTATCTATGTTTAAATTATTTCAATTTTTAAGATATTAATTGAAAAATTTCATTGGATTTTATAACTAAACAGTTATAAAAACAGTGCCGTCCTACACTCGAATTATCGTACCAAGATATTTATTTAAATAACACATTCATTTGTAGGCGTTGAACGCTTATAAAGGACCTTGGAAATTATATCCTCTACTTCTAGGTGGGCGGTGCCATTCCAGTGTAGTACATACAAAGCCTGAAATATGCCATCGCTTAAACATTGTGGTATTTCATGTAAATGGTATGATAGCAGATAGTAGACCAGAGAGTTAGAGACGTTTCCATATTTATTTAGACCACGTATGTGTTAGGTAGAGTACACCACAAAGCGCCTGTTAGCACCAGCTGGATAGAATCGACTTGTGACCCATTAATGAGTAGTATGGACACGGTGGACTTGGGCCACTAGAACTATCGTCGTTAAGCCACAGCCACAACGACGGGAGACAGCTTACTATGTGTTAGCCTTTTATTAAGTCACTGATAACTAGATATTTGGATAATATAAAATTAGGAAACTGTAGTAAATGAAAATTCCTATTGCATATTAAATATTTGTCCCAGATCTTATAAGAATGATGAATGATCAAGTTCAATGAGGAGAATAACTCAAAACGAACTAACTCACGTGTGTAGCTCGTTATGAAAAAGGCATTTTGATATTGGGTGGTAGTAAATGTCTGACACTATTTTTAAAATTGTAGGAGTAACAACGAGCTGAACCATACTGAGTACTACTCTGCTAGTTGCTATCTCATACTGGTGTTAATTGTGTAGAGAACTACGTCAAGCACCACAAAAGAATGTATATTACTGCAAAAAAAACACGCGAACTATTCCAAATTGTAGGGATATTTTT
>NW_025788732.1:0-9476 GCF_021130785.1 Homalodisca vitripennis
CCTACCGTCAATGCCTGAACAACATTTTAAAGTATACAATGTAGATTTGAAAGAAGATAAACATGCATTTTTTCTATTATGGGTGGGTTTAGACACAATTATCGTGTTACAAAAACTCTTCGGTTGTACTGATGTAAGAAATCAATCTCACACAGACATCATTGACAAATTTTCCAATGTATTTTTGTACCACAAACATATGCTAGTGGTCCCGATGCAAATTTCTCAGAACTACCAACTTAATCAGGAAATCATATATAGATTGGAATACAAATGCTACATCAAATTGCTCATTACTTGTAATTTTAAATACGATAAATCAGGGTGAAACCAATCATTAACTATTATATTAGAGATCGGATATTGTTCCCTAATGACACATGCCTCATGAGTTTATCCGTCAGCTGGAAGCTTTGCAAGTGATCAATTTGTCATTAAGTGATGTTTTTCAAATTCAAAATTTACACTTATCAAATACTCAAGCTACTAAACATATAAGTACAGAAAAGAAAAAAACATTTTTGATCCAGAAAGTTTACAATTATACTACTCTAAACTTTACTCCAACGCTAATCGAAAACATTACTGGTCTCCATCGAGATCTTCCAAATTCAGAATCTACCATTGTGCCATATTTCTGGTAAACCAAATTTTTTGTCAAATCAAGTCAAAGGCAGTGTCAATTTTAAAGATGCTAAATGTTCACAAGATCATAGTCCATACTAGTTTTCCTTGCTTATTTTTACTTATAAGAGATCAACTATTTAAAAACTGTGGGAAATTGGGTCATATCTGTAAAGTTTTGTTGTTTTCATCAAGTCAAAAAATTCAGAAATCCATTCACTCTCACAGGTTCTTACAGAAACAAACTCCCCGTTAATTCTTAGATAGTTGATTGACTGGATAAGTCTATAAAAAGGGAATTCAGGTAGCCACATATTCAATGAATGGCACTGATATACGTGGGGTACCCAAAAAAAAAACCAGAATTATTTTATAAAAATTCTATATTATCAATTTTTTTACAATACGACCTTATCTCCTTATAAAATAAATCTCCATTACAACTAATACACTTGTCCCAACGGTATTTCCATTGATCAAAAACATTTTTAGTAGTCATCTTTAGAAAATGGCTGGCAAGATCGAGCATCGTTTTTTTTCTTAACCTCTTCCAACGCTGTCAAATCGATGACCTTTCAAGCCTCTTTACATTGTGTGGAAATAAAGAAAAGTCGCATGGAGCGAGGTCAAGGTGAGTAAGAGGTGCGAGGTGGCAGCGGAACCCTCCCGTTTTTTGGCTAAAAACTTGCCTAACTGAGATGGCTGTGTGTGCCGGTGGCGTTTGTCGTGGTGGAAGAACCATTCTCCATTCTGCCACAAATCGGGTCTTTTCTGGCGAACACTGTAGCGCAATCTTCTTAAAAAATCTCCAAATAAAATGTTTGGTTTGACAGTCTGACCTGGAGGAACAAACTCATCAGAATTGAACAATGCCTTTAGCATCAAAAAAGCAAATCAACAAAGTTTTGATGTTTGTGATTTGACTTGCCGGACATTTTTTTGGACGAGGTGAAGATGGCGACTTCCAATGGCCTTTGACTGTTTGCTACTCGTTTCTGGGGTCATAACCATAGCACCCATGACTCATCACCAGTAATTTACCTTTTCCATAAAATCGGGATCATTTTCGAGATGTTCTTTCCAGAAGGCGGCAAGTTTTAACTCGATGTGCCATTTGATGGTGCAGATCAGAAGTCGAGGAACAAATTTGGCAGCAACCCTTTTCAGTCCTAAATCTCCTGTTAAAATTCGCTGAAACCGAGTCTCCAAGTTAACCCACTACTCTCTGATAGTTCCTCAATTGTCTGTCGACGGTCGTGTGAGCACAAGTTCACACAAATTTTCTCAACATTTTCGTCCGTTATCGAGAGGGTTGATGAACGTCTAGAACGAGGTTTTGTCTTCGATCGAACATGTCGCCCATTTTTAAAGTCGAGCGAACCAATTGTAGACCTGAGTTTTCCCCCATAGCATCATCTTTTGTAAGCTGTATACAACATTAAAATAGTTTCTTCTGCAGCATTTTTACCAAGTAAAAAACAAAATTTCACAGCTGCAACGTTGTTCACTTAAACTTGCCATGACATAAAACTAAACAAGAACAAAAAGAACAGGGTTAGCGAAAACAGTCCACGTAACGAACGTAACAGAATGCACTAGGACAACGGAACTGGGGTCCCTGAGCTCGCAATGGGTTGCGCGACACACGCCTAGCGGCAGGAATGTGTACTACAACGCTGCCGGCTGCCAGCACTACAATTCCGGTTACTTTTGGGTACCCCCCTCGTATATGAGCAATTAGGTAAACAAATCATTACAACGTCCAATTTTGTTTGGAAAAGCATATGGTGGTAAAATTTTTTGGCTGGACGCAAAGCTCTGAAATCTGAATGTAGAAAATTTGGAGGTTGGTCATAAACAAATTCCTACAAATGTTTCAATACCTTTGGAATACCTATGGTTGCATGCTTTTTAATTATTACTATTTCAGTTCCCTTCATTGATGTTTTATCGGAAAAAATCCAGTATTGACCAAATAGGATCAGTGACAACATTAACAACATAAATCTCAGAGTAATATGCATCTATATAGTTTGAGCCCTCGTTTGGGGGTACTTATACTATCGTTATTAAGGCTTCCTTATATCTGAAAAATGGAGCCCATGTCCAAATTCTTCCATCTGTGGCCAATCCGTTTTCCTTCAACATGAAACTTTAGGACCCAAAATCGATAGACTGTTTGGGATTAAGGCATAATCAAGAAGCCATTTTAATGCAGTCCGTATGCAGTCCGCTGTAGTTGTTTTTTCAAACCCTAATGAGAAAGTTCTCTTTTGTGGTGATTTTATAGGTTACGATTAATCCTCACATTGATGATGAGATGGGTATCCTATACCACGATTTGAAGACTTTTCCTTTGTGAATTAAAAGATGGTAAGAGTTTTTCAAAGTGGATCTTCCAGATTCCTACCTAAAGCTGTGAAATATAGCTGTGAAAACTGAAGCAAAAATGCTAGCAGTTGTCCAAATTACACCATGTGGACATTTTTAGTTCCTAGAGCTCCATCACTTATTTCATTCTTTCCTGGAGCAGACTATATCCAGGAATTTCAGTCTGTGTTAATTATCTTGATGAAATAATTTTGGGGGGTGGGAAGTGATACCAAAGAACACCTTATAGTAATTTAGACCAAATGTTTTAATTAACCACGAATAAATTGAACTTCGCTGTAATTTGAAGAAATGTAATTTTTTCCAGGAAGGGATTGAATATTTGGTGTAACAGTTTTATTCGAAAGTCAAGGATGTAGTCAGCAAGGGATCCAAGGGGTCCGTACCCTCCCAAATTATCATTTTAGTAAACTATTATTATTATTTGAAATAATTCAGTATTAACTGAAATGTACTGCATAAAGATCGTTCTCAACAAAAAAACAGGTCAAGAAAACTTTAAGGAACAATAATAGGTCATTACTCTCTTTTCACTATAGCGAAAATATCAGGATTGTCTGGACCCCCCTCCCAAATTTTTTCCAGGTTACATTCTTGATGACAGTAGTGTTATCCGTTCCATCCTGAAGTCCAAATTGAAAGCATTGAATCAAACCAAGGAACAAAAAAATCTCTAGCTGAAACTCTGCCATTTATGGAGAAAATTACATACATTTTCTCAACATCTAGGTTTGTTTCATAATTTGGCCAATAATTAGGAAGCTCCTTTGAAAGGACTTCTAAACAATGTGTTTTTATTTACGTTTGGAGAATGAGAAAAGTCCGCTTTCCAGAAATTAAAGGAATTACTTGTTAATGCAACAAGACTTGTACCTTGAATCACCTATTTTTCTGCCATTTTATCCTACAGATGCTTTCTTCCTACGTGAAGAAGTGTCCTGTAGCCAATTGCTTCTAAGAACGCATACTGATGCTTTGAAAAGGAATGTACTCAGATTGTAAAAGGTAGTTAAGTATATCATCTTTTGGGTGAGTGGGAGTTATATCAATACTTGCATGGAAGATCTTTTGAATTAATCACAGATCATAAACCTTTAGTTCACTACACTTTTTCAAACCAGATTATTAAAATAATATGGACCTTTTTATACTATATCTAGACTTCAGAAGACAAGCAAACACTTTAATGAGCTACCATTTTCCATCGGTTACAGATCAAGTGGACAAACGTCAAAATGCTGATGCTTATTCCTTGTCTTCCTTTGTGTAGCCCGTGATTTGACATTTGACAGAACTTAGAAAGAGGATTGCAATTAGATTGCAGGAGAAAGCCTAATTTGATAATGTCTTTACCTGTCCAATAAGTTTATAAGCACGTACGTAGCTGGAAAAACAAACAAGGATGCTCATTCTGTTGAGATGTATTTTTTCTATGTGGCAACATGGGTGGCCAGTACCTTCTCCAAGGCAATGATTTTTTTATTTTAAACCATATTTCGACTCTAAATATGGCTTCCTGAGTGTACAATCCTGATGTACTCATGATTTCATTGTAGAGCATCAGCTTGTGTTGTGTTGTCTATCAAAATCTTAAATCATGGCTGTTCTTGAGGTTTACTTGGTACTGCTCTGTAGTAGAGCATTTGTTTCTTACGAAGCAAATGGCAACAACGGACGTAGCCAGCAAGGGGGTTCTAAGGAGGTCAGATCCCCCCAAATTGTTCAATTTTTCCAATTACTTTTTTAGCAAACAATTATTCTATTATTATATAATTTCAGTAATATTGACACTGTACTGCTAAAAGATCGTTCTCAACATTAAAAAACGGAAACGGGCCAAGAGCTTCTTAAGAAACAAAAGTGGGGAATGAGTTGGTTTGACTTGCACCTTGCCCTTTACCTTTCTGTCTCACTATGGGGAAAAATATCAGTCAATCTTGATGCTCCCCAAAATCCTAAAAAATGTTTTTTCCCTTTTTCTCATCCCCCTCGCAGAGAATTCCCAGGAGATCCCGTATGACATTATATAAATGAAGGATTCTGTGTAAACTTATATCATGGCACGAACAGTATTAAGGAAGTGGGTTGTAGTCAGCATTACAGAGCCAGAGATAATTTAGGAGAGGGAAAACCAAGGGGATGTTCATTAATGTAGCCACAGGTAGAGTACCCGGACCTAGAACCAATCGCCCTTTGGCATACCAACAGACTTGTAAACGGGATATATACTGATGGTACTATAGTGATGATCCATTCTTTAACACTAATACAAGTTGTAATTTAAAGTTTCTAGTAGTAAGTATAAATTACTTGAATAGTAAAGAGTGTCTACTTAAATACAATACTAAACAAACTGCACCAATAATTTGATTTGATTGTGAGTGTGTTTTGATGAAATTGTATACATTTCAATTTCTAATAAATTATTTTTTACAACAAAAGATTTTTGAAGATAAGTCGCTGACATTAATTTACCAGGGGGAAGGGCAGCGGACAAATTCTTGTTAACCCATAAAAAATTTATAGTCCCAGGCCTGTGTGAGGAAAAATTCAGAACAGTTTATTACGAATGGTTCATACCATCACTATGGCACAAGAGGGAGGAACAACTTCGCTGTCACTGGTCATGGTAAAAGTGCTTTTGAGAGAGGGCCTTATCATCTCTGCTTTCCAGTTCACAATAATTTTTCCTGGGATCTAGGTGAGGAGAGAAGAGTTTGTATTTTAAAAGAAGCTTAAAAGCAATTTTTTAAACTAGCAGTGGGGTTCTGTCCATGAACAGGTTTATGAATAAATAATAAATAACTAAAGTATTTTTCTTTCACGATTGCAATTATTATTAATAACATTTTCAAACTAATTAATGTTATGAAAGCTACAAAAGATACTCTGAAACTGCATGAAAAATTATTTTTAAATTAAGTTTTCTTCAAAATTTATGATGCAACAATGAATTTTATGATCATAGAGAAACTAACATAGGATAGTTCTGACATGTACCATGATAGGGGTGCAGGCAATCAGCATTCGGTGTCGGTCAGCAGTGGTAGTAGAGTTATCATCAAATCCATTAGTACCATAGATAATTTTTTTTTGGGGGGGGCTAAATAAAATTTTAATATTTTTACATTTATTAGTTTTCACCAATACAACAAATATCAAGACGGACTATGGAATAATTCATTGTTAACTCTATTGACTCTTGTTTTCATGGTGTATTAACTTATGAAATTATATTTTGTATTATATACCATAGAGTAAAAATTTTCATCGTCAATTGACCCATGACTAGGCTTCTTTATTGGAATCAGGCAAGGACTTGTATTTAGTCAGCGGAAAGGATCGGATCAGGTTGACTGGATCGGAAACATGGCTAATTCCGGTTTGAGTGGCTTGTCTTGATTCTTTTGTTTAATCAGAGGGGCCAAACCATCTCATCTACCCCTCCCTACACTGCTCTCGCCTTCCTCCCAACCCAAGCTCATGAATTGGTTCAGTTTACAATAGATCTCTGAAGCTTACGGATACAAGTAATAAGTATGCCTGTGCAACTCTCCAATAGTCATCACTTGTAAATCACCAACCGATTCCATAATTAGATTTTAATACTTGTATTGTAAATAACTAGTAATTTTCCTGGTAATTTGAGAGCCTGGAACATTTTAGATATTAAAGTAAGAAGTTTTCTGTTTAATGTTGACACAAATGTAATATTTTGGTTTCGAGATTTTCTGAGTAATTTTTAACCTTTGGAATTGTAACCTTTTTGAGTACATTTTATATATTTGATATACTTAAATATTATTAATATTAATTAATTATTAATACTGTTGTTAATTTTCAAGTGCAGTGTTTTGATTAAGATTTTTAAAGAGACTTTGTGAAGAATTTTTAGTGGAATTTTTATTACAAGCAGAAATTTTTTATTTTGGAAGATAGCCAGAATCTTTATTTAATTTTTTGTGTTTGATTGTGTGAATGAATTTTATATTCAAAAACAAGAAGAATTGTAAAAGCTTTGTTACTGATTCTTAAATAGGCTGAACAAGAAATAAAGTAAATCCAAAATTAAAGTGACTAACTTTTCATTTCCTACCATATTAAGTTGAAATATTCTTTACTTTAATTGAAATTACAGTGCATCATAATTAATTAAGAATAGTGGTATAATTAATCAATTATTTTAATATTATATTTAGATGCTCTATCTAATCTGTCTGTTAAGGTCCTGGCTGTAAAAAAGAAAAGTAAGGGATGTTTTATTTTACCAGACAAAAGAAGCCTGGGCTAAGAAGCTCTCTCTAACACAAACTGAGGACCAACGGCCTTAAAGGTTTAGTGTTTATTAAGCACCTGTTTTAAATTAAACAAAAAATTTACTTTCCAAGATGTAAGTTTTGGCTTCAGATGGACAGATGGATTTCAAATTTATATTGTGGTACTAAATGTTTCTATTCTTTTAATTTTGTTGATACTATGTAAAACTATGCATTACCTATAATATACATTAATCTAATATTTAAACAGCAGAAAGTTGTTTTAATTTATAAAGTTTAGTATACTTTTTTAAATTATCTACTCCAGTGTTCTACTGTGAATTGTAATAAAATAGTTCTCAAAGACATCAATTACAGCCCATAGGAAATAAAATAATATTTCAGCTGTCCACAAAATCTAACTACTTTTATCTACCAAGCTGGGACTATTTTATTTCAAATTTAAACTGAATTATTGTCTATGGTACAACAAATTTTACATTTTACAAACAAATCAGTAGAATACTAAGGTTATAAGGCACATTGTCAATATGTTTGTCAATATTATCAATAATAATAAAAATATTAATATTCCCAGTATACATTTCACTAGTTTTTTATACCATGTTCTGATATCTAAAACATTAATACCTTCTTCATATCGTAAAACCTAGAGTGTTTAGGTGATTTTTTCCTGAAGCTGGCAAGTGGCCGAGTCCAGTGGACTGTGAGGGGAGACTGGGAGGGATACAAGGAGAAGGCGCTCTTTTCGGTGATAAAACAACCAGGCAAAACGAACCAGATGCTAAGTATTGCGGGGAAAAGCTTCTTATAGCCTAATTAAGGGCACAAAAGTGATAGGCTTAGTATTTAACCCCCCTCTAAACATTCAAAGGGGCACGACAATAAGCTCAGGTTGTACGTTCATTTGTGTCGAGGATCTGTGAATCACACCCCAAATACCCCAACGCCAAAAAAAAAAAAAAAAAAAATACCTTCTCTTTAACTCAGTATTCTAATGCCCCAGTGAGCCAGAGGGTCTCACTTCTGGACTGGTTTTATGACCTCTTCTCAGTTTGAACTCCACAATGAGCACAGCAAAAACTGGATGTGCTCGCTTAAATCTGGGCAACTTGTTATGGCGGCTTGTCCCAGGAGCGGCAAGCATTACTAACAGCAAATGTCGAGATTCTGGGAAGCAAGGCTTATATTTCGATAGGTCTAGTCCTACCTGTGCGGTGAGTATGACTGGTTTTGGAGTTGGTAGGGTTCGTACTCCCTATGAGTCAAAGGTCCTTGCTATCCTAGACATAAGGGTATGCCACTCCCAGCCTGCCACTGGAGAGGCTGGTTCAGAGTTGGCTTTCCCTTCTTTCAAAGGGGACATGACTTGAGATTATTACCCTAAATTTTTCCTCGTGGATCTCGATAGGAGGCATCCCCTACTCCCTAACCTTACCCATCCGGAATATCCTGTCACTCCGAAAGCAGTGCAAAAGTTTCTTATAGGACTATATACAATGTTCTAAGCTTCTTGCCCTAAAAGAACAAACTTCAAAAGAAAGCGGTAAGAATATTGGCAGGTCTAAATCATCTTGACTCGTGCAGAAGTGCTTTCAAAGACCTTGGAATTCATACAGTGGTGGCTCTTTACATACAACAAACCATTCTACATGTATTTAACACTGATTACAATAGACTGGGCGAAATTCATTCATATGGAACCCGCAATGTGACAGACTTCGTCTTACAACCTCATCGACCTCACCATGACTACCAAGAAGCCATCTTATGCAGGTGCAAAATTTTACAATCTCCTACCAAGACACCTCAAGAGCATAACAAGAGAGTCAGCGTTGAAGAGGAATCTCAGTGCATGGCTTGCTGACAGGACGTTTTTACTCCATCGAGGAATTTTTAAACTGGACCATGACATTTTTTCTTTTATCCATGTTTTAAACTAGATAAAATTTTTACATCTATTGACACATATTCTGTACTCGATGTATATGAATAAAGTTCTCATTTGATTGATTGATTGACAAGACAAAAAAATTAAAAAAATTCAGTAACTATTTTTTTCATTCTAGGATTAGATCATAAGTAAAATATGGTTATTTTCATTATATAAAGAAACTATAAGAGATAGAATTCCCAAAAACATTATGTGTGCATGTATTTAACAAAGGAACACTGTTTTTTTTA
>NW_025788733.1:0-2865 GCF_021130785.1 Homalodisca vitripennis
AATGAACAAAACAAACTATGTTCAATTATAAAACCCTTTAAGGTGGTTTACGGACGCTAAACGTCACTCAAACGTAGAACCAACGGTGGATTGACAGATGATTTATTGAGGATCAGTGCACAATTCGTAAGTGAACTATCTGCACAGCTAAAAATGAAGTCAGGATGGATGTGTGGTCTAAGGCGCTACTCATGAACGTGGGGTTGGCCGTGAAGTCGCAGGTTCGATTTCCGCGCATTGCATTAGGAATTTTTTGTGGTCTGACGTACATTTCTGAGAGTTTGTAGTAAAGCTGGAGGGAGGACTCACCTTAAATTAAACTAAATAGAAGTTGACGGTATCAGTGTATTCTTGAATAAGTATACGACAGAAAAGCCCGCTTCGTATTTTGAGGGAGAGACTTTTAAAACAAAGTAACTTTGCCGAAAATATGGACTTTATTAAAAATAAAATCATGTTACAGGCTAATATAAAGCTAACGGTCAACATCAGAGTTAGATAAAAAAAATAATACTTTGCCAAATTATATTGGAAACCCTTGCATTTTGCCATATTAATTGAATATGTCCAGGAAGGTCTGAAATGTAATTCAACGGATCGACTCAAACTGCATTATTAAATGCAATAACGCTAACACGACTCCCAAGTGGGACACTGCAACAGTGAAAATGGAGAGTTTGGGGTGGTCAGATAATAAAGGGGTGCAATTTGCCTACAGCTGTGTGAGGGACAATAGTTCGATCAGTGTGCGGTCATTGCTACCGGCCGGCTTTGCAAGTGGGCAGTGGGCGATGCGATGTGTCCACATAAGATATTGGCTGGAAACACACAGAGACCATTGTAATTATGGTAATACGTCAATGATGTCTGTGATCTACGGAAGATTACTTTGAAAAATGAGAGCCAAACATATCTAATTTGTTGCAAACCTGTTTACGATCATTCAAATGTAAGATAAACGTGTTGCGTAAAACCTGTTTATTAAATGTTTTAATAGTTAGCTATCATTTCTGTCTGTTGGTTAACTAAGTTCCCGAAGACGTGAAACTGTCAACATAGCCCAAAACTGGACGACGTTCAATAACATGCAATTGTAAAAATGTGTATTTTAAAATAAAATTTACCTCGTTAGTGGTAACCAACGAGTAAAACGTAGAATAAAGCAAATTACTGTATATGGTTTAAACAAATGATATAAACAAATCAATAATGAACATTCTTTGTTTGAAGTTTGTTTTTGACAATGGAAGGATTGTGAAGGAAACAGGATTTTCCGGACACCTGCCATCGTTCAGTAATACAAAAAAGTCGTAGGAGGTTGGTCGGCGAATGCAGACCTATTCTGATCTTTATGCTGTAGTTCAGTTTTAATAACTAGTGTTTTGTTTGGTTTTGTTTTTTATTGAATTTATTGATTTGTTTTAGAGTTAGTGAAGTTGACACACAACATGATGGTTGTGATTTTCTGTGTGTTTTTTTTTAATTTTTTTGACGTGACAACGTCTTAAATTAGGTTGCGGCTCGGAGTCACTCATGAAAAAGTGTAACGCCCGGTAACGTTACGATGCCCGTCCAGTGGGTCCGCCGCACGGGATCCGCACGGGATAAAGCAGAAAAACTGTGGGTCCGCCGCACGGGATAAAGCAGATAACTATGTTTATTTCGTGAAAATGTGGAGTGCTTAGATTCGTCATTTACAACAACTACAACAATAAAGGTAAATAATTGTACACTGATATTTCATTATCGTAAACTATGATTGATTGATTAATTGTTAGATTGACACAAAAGTTGAGAAACTGAGTTTATAGGTTATGTCATACTATTGACAAATGTTGATAGTGTTAAGTAAATTATTAGTTTAAATCACTCTGCAATCAATCGTAATTCAGTCGATTGAGAAGAAACAGCGCGTATTGCTAGTCAAACATTTAAAATAACAAATTATAACCTCTAACCTGTCATAACAGTGCGACCAAACAAACGAACTAAACCGACCAATCACCACGCGCGAAGTTAGAATTTAACTGTGTTTAGCAAGAATTTCAAATTCCAATTTTAGTAAATGTTTTATTCAACTTTACCATTTACAATAACAAATTTTAATTAATTTTAAATTATGTACAATGTTTTAGTAAACAAAATAGATTTCTATAGTTAAAGTTTGTGCAATTCTTTTTTTTCATTCAATTCCTTGTTCCTATTGTGCAATTTAATAATATTCATATCAATAAATATTCTACCGAGAAAAACGTTGTCACGTAAAATCTTCGCCCGTAAAACCGACTTTACAGCAACCATAATTTTTTTATTATTTTTTTTTTATTATTTTAACCTAGTGTGTAATTACGTATTAGATTAGTTATTTACCTAAAGAAAAGATCAGATTGCAGATCTCGAAACGAAGTGTTATAGATTTTGTTGTATTACTGAACGATGGCAAATATCAGGAAAATACTTTTTGTAAGTATTTTGAACGTGGTTTGTAAGTATACGTACACCAGTTATCTGTTTCTAATGAACCACAAATTAAAAAAAAGTCTACGTCTAATAAAACTTATTATCAAATATATTGGCTGAGCGTCAGCGAAGCATATAAAACAAGCAATTTATGTTAGTCTGTTTGCTTTCTATCCGTCATTTGTGCATGAAGGTTCATTTCTATGTAAGCAACATTGAGTTCGATTATGACGTATATCATACCATGAAACTAACTGAGGATTTTATGGGTAACACGATAGCAACGAGATTATAAAAATATAAAATAAACAAAATGGATACAAACATACTCCATTTTAACACATGTAGTATAATAAAATGAAGAATAGACTTGAAATTATGCATGGAACCTCAGCAAAGTCTATT
>NW_025788734.1:0-7014 GCF_021130785.1 Homalodisca vitripennis
TCAGAACTCAGGGTCATCCGCAAAGTTTCATTTAGACAAATAAATATATGGGTTCTTAATTGACAGACAAGAAAGTAAATAAATAAAAACTTTTGAACGTGTATCATGAACAAATTTCATGATCTGTCCCATCCCATTTTTCACGAGTAAACACCAATCAACACAACACAGTAAAAATGTACTTCACCATTTAGCTTTGTATGATCTTACATTGCATATTAAAGCTAAAATATTCAACATTGTTTGAAGCAAACTAATCCAACAAAGTAACTTTGATCGTATGTCTTAACATGTTACTATATTGACAATTATTCATATAGAATTAAAATTATATGATTAGACTGAACAAATTAACTATTATCTTATTTTTATAATTATAGTAGTATAATAATAAGGGAAAATACAAGAATAAGAAATTAACAAAAATGATAATAAACCCCCAGAGTAATGGTACGAACAAATTTTAAACATAATATTATTTACTTGATCTGTCTGATCATGCAGAGTAGGAGAAACTGACTGTTAGGAGAGACTCTGTGATTTGAAGACATATCGACTGCAGCTTCCCGAGCATTGAGTCCTGGTCGCTAGCTGGGTATCTTCTAGAGGATCTCAACAGTTGTATGGTTCTCAAGTTTGGGACATTCTTCACTAACAGCTCACTCAAAACCTCACAGTTTCTGACACTTAGATAAAGTCTAAAGTTAGTATCCTCATAATATGTCTATCATTTTGTATCTGGGAAATTTATTCATGAAAAAAAGAAAGATGATGTGCTGCGACCTAAGAAAATGAGTCTGGTACCGCAGCTTGTGTATTGAGGAGCATGGTTCTGAATTTCAAACTTTTTCTTTAGATGACTACTCAACACTATGCATGTCCATACAAGTATTTTATGAATTGTAATCGTCTAGTTCATGTAAAATCAGCTGTTGATTATGACAGGAAACAATAAAAATTATTACTTAAGACTTTCCTGATTAACAAAATACACACATCTAGAATAGCCATTCTGAATAAATTAATTGTTGCAGTTATACAACCAACTGTTATTGTTATACATATGATTATTATTCTTAAAACAAGATGTTAAAACTATTCATAAACACATATAGATCTGAATTAGAGTAATTATTTTTCTGTTTAAAGTGCAGATATCATTGGACCTAGATGGTCAGGGGGAAAGGGTTTAAAGTATTTCCCAGCGTGTGGCTGATAGAAAATTATGAATCCAATAAAGAACATAAAACTTGTACGCAGATTCAAATTAAAATATTTAAAAATAAATTTAAGGATGTATAAAAATAAAAATTTTTCCCTTGTTGAAAAATGAAAAACAATTATAGCTCAAAAATCATTTTCGGAAACAATGGTTCAGAGTTTACTAAAATTGTTATTTATTTACTTGCAAAATAACTATTAACAGATTGAAATTAAATAACTTGACATGATTGGCATTAAGTAAATAAATGAAATTTTTAAATTTAAAAGATATTAATGAAAGATCTTAATTATTTGGTTTAATAAAGATTCTTTTAAAAAGATGCAGTTACACTTACATAGGGTTTGCATTTAAAAAACTCAATATGGAACCCCAACAAAAAAAAAAAAAAAAAATCCTAGACATATCCTTACTTAAAATTTCAAGAAAACAAACTGTTTTCAAGGGGTTTGACTTGTGGGCAATAATGTTTAATTCACTATTTATGATTACTAAATTTTGTTATGTATGTATATATAATATATATATAATATATATATATATATTATATATATAATATATATAAATTTAAAATATATATATATATATAATAAAATTATATATATATATATATAAATTATATATATTTTTATTATATATAATAAATTATATATATATATATAATTTTATCATAATCCCAGAATTATGATATTTGGCATGGAGAAATATTTATGATAGGACTAAACTTAGAAATAGTAAGTTATTCTAGATTTACTTTATTTTATATTGGGCAATTACACAACCTATAAACTAGATTCAAACCCTTACTGTTACACTTTAGGGTATTTCCATACAGTTAAGGTGCCTTATTTAGAAGAGCTAATTTAAAATCATGTCTAGCTGTGGGAATTGCGTAAAAGCTATTGGCTCAAAAATTAAAATTGCATGTGCAACGATTTGATAATCGTGATTTTCATGCTACGTGTCTGAAGTACAGCAAGGCTGATGTGGGGAGTGTGGTGACCGCAGACGAGCTGGTGTGGCGTTGCACGGACTGTACGTGCTACACGAACGCAGAATAGGCGATTCGAATCTGAAGTTTCTGATGGTATGCTTTCTCTAGAGATATAATGAGGGGGTTTTATCAAGAAATAAAGGGAAGCACAAAAAAGTTCTGGGAAAAAGGTTTACAATCGACCGTTTGACTCCCAGGAATCACAGTTGGTGGAAAATACAAAAGGCTCTTAAAGCCCAGAATGACAAAATGAGAGATTAAATAAACTAAATAGAAAAAAAAAACCTCTGGTGACAGAAAATAATCGCCTAAAAAAGCAAGGTGAAACAGTTGGAAATGCGAGTGGTAGGACAATGGAGCAATACTCCAGATGTAACAGTCCTGGAGATCCAAGGCATCCCGTAACTCCTGCGGAAGAATATCCTATGGATTTGTCAAGGAAGTCGGCAAGGCTCTGGAACGTCAGATCTCGGACGCTTTATGGTGAGCGCTTGCCCACAGGCTTGGGAGGCAAAACCCGGAGACAACCCACCGGGGAATCATTGTAAAAATTTGTGCGGAGGTTTGACCAAGGAGGAACTCCTGAAGAAGAGGGGTGAACCAATTAACCTTCAAAAGCCGATTATTGCATTGGTTTTTAAATTTTTAAAAATCTTTGACGTTTTGTTTGTAGGGAAAAATTTTCAGGTTACTAGTTTTAGTAAAAAAAAGTTTCTTGAACAAATTTAAATACTCATTTTTACAGTAGTAAAAATTTTTTTAATGAAAAAAAAAATTTTTCCTTTTTATCGGAGACTTTCCAATTTGAATTTGTTTGAAATTAAAAATGTGTAGATCAAAAAAATTTTTCAATTCTTTCCTAAAACGGTTCGAGTGTTTTTTAAAACGACCCAATAGAGCAACACCTGATTTTTTCTTTTTGTATATCATGTTTATGCAAGGCTAGCAAAAAAAAGACAGAACGCTACCCCCGTTAAAGGTTATAGACGCCAAAATAACGGTTTCACGGGTTAATTATTGTAAAACATGGTGTGGTGTGGGACAGAGGACAGTCATGGAAAAGCTGATTCTGCCAACCCCCTTCCCCCACCGGCATACCGCTTAGCCCTAGGGCAATTTTGCAGCGGGGGGTTTTTTTCACGGGGGCTGGGCGGAGGTTTAAAATAAACCAAAAAACCCATCAAACCGTTTTTTGAGATTTTTCATAATATTATTCAAAGATCAATTTCAAAAATTTAAAATCCAAAACGCCCCAATTTTTGTAAAAATTTATTCAAAAATTTTAAAACCAGGGGAAAAACGACTACATTTGCAGAAAAATATACATAAAAAAAAAATTTTACCCAATTAGAAAAAGAATACCCAAATAATAAAAAAGCGGAAATTACATTTCAAAAAATCAGAAAAAATTTTACAAATGGAAATAAGAATTAAAAAAAATTATTTTTAAACGAAAATATTTTTGGGGAAATGTTTTTGGGAATTCCAAAGCTACATGGAAAAGTTTTTAAAAGAGGGGGACAGGAAAAAGGGCCCCAAAAGAACTCCCATACAAACTCAAAATTTTTAAAATGGTAATTTAGTACATGTTTCTAAAGTTTTTTGAAAAGATTTTTAATACTTTTTTTCTTCTATAGTAAATAAATTTAAAAAAATTACGAGAGTAAAAACCTGCAAATTTCGCTCTTTATGCTATAAAAATTTTTTTAAAAACAAAATACTTTTTTAACTCTATGTTTATGGGCATGGTTTTTGTTAAAGGGATTTTAAGTGCAGTAATAAAAGTTTTAAAAAAACAGTACTTCACCGGGAAAATAGATAACTCAATTTTTTTTTAAATTTAAAGTTAATATCCCCCAAAATTTAGAAACTTTTATTGAAATTTAGTAAATTTTAAAGTTTTAAAAAAGGTATTTTTCCGGGAAATTTTAAAAACAGCTGTGGGTGTTTCCTTTACAAAAGAGTGGAAAAATTACCGACTGAAATTAACTACAGACCAATTTTTTTACTTTTTACCTTTGCAAAAAGTGTTTGAAAAGTTAATGAAAAAAAAGCAAATTTAAATTTTCTAAAAAAAACTAATTTTTTCAGCAACAAAAAATTTTTGGTTTTGGGAAAAGGGTTTTAAAATCCTGAAGCGCTTTTAAAAAGCTTAAAGTTTAATGTGTATCCAGGAATAAATTCAGGGCAAAAAGTTAGGGGTTTTTTTTTTGGGGGGGTTTTAATTAAAAAAGGTTTGATACTGTAGATCACAAAATTTCTCTTACAAAAGTTATAGGATGTGGTTTTTTTGGGGGAAATTTATTTTGGTTTGTTAGCTATTTAACAAAAAGAAAACAATGGGGTAAAAATTAATAATTCTTTTAGTGACTTGGGGGTTTTTTTTTACAATGTGGCGTCCCTCAAGGGTAGTTTTAGGCCCCCGTACTTTTTATAATCTAATAAATGATCTTTGTGATTCAAATTTAAAAGGAAATATTACATCTTTTGCAGACGATACAGCCCTTTTTCGTATGTTTAAAAAAAAATTGGGATGATATAGAGCAAAAGATGAATTCAGACCTTTTAAAACACCCGCAGTGGTGGTTTTCAAAAAAAAACATTTTTATTAAGCCCCGAGAAAACTAAATTCATCAAATTTTTGGGTTTAAAAAAAGGAAAAGCAAATTTTTGGGAATTCAATTTTGTAAACGATGTGTCAAATTTTTTGTGTTGTAACAGTCAGTGCCAACAGAACTGTGCTGTAGTATCCCCGTGCGAAAAAATTTTAAAAAATTTAGGGTCATGCTAGTAGAGAAATCAACTGGAAGACACATATTGAAATTTTAAAACGCAAAATAAACAATTTTTTAAGATTTTTTTTTTTTTTTCAATACATTTGCACTGAAGAAGTGTTAAGAAAAGCTGTATTCTCTTTGGTTTAATAGTAGGCCCTTTACTTTGGAAAATTTTGTTGGGGTGGAGCCTATGAAACAAATCTAAAGCCACTTTTAACTTTAAAAAAAGAAATTCATAAGGTTGTTTAAAAAAGAAAACGAAGAATGGAGAAATCTTTTCCCCTTTTTGTTGATTTAAATATTTTCCCCTTAAAAAATATGTTTGTTTTTTAAAGTTTTAAAAAATTTTTTGTTTATAAGTGGCAAATTTTTCCAGAATTAAAAAATAATTACAAAAACAAATTAAGAAAGCAAGAACCAATACCCGTTCCAAAGCCTAACCCAGCATTTTTTTCAAATAGTTATTGTTTTTTGGGACCTAAAAAGTTTAGTATAATTTTTCAATTTTTTTGTTGTGAGAATATAAAATTATTTTCCAAAAAAATTAAAGAAGTGGTTATTGGGTTTTGATAAATTAGGGTTTTCTTTTCTGCATAGTTCCTTTGTTAATTAAAAAAAGTAACAGTAAATTTTAGTTTTTTAATTTATTTTTAAAGTGGGGGTTTTCATTTGCTTTGTAACTGCAGCAGACACTTTTAATAAATTTTTTTAGGGCTTATAAAAAAATCAAAGTTTTATTGAAATTTTCTTTGAGCTAAAAAATATTTTTGTAATAAAGGAACCTCTCCACAGGCACTTGCCTCTAGAGGCCCTAGTTATTTTTGAAAATATTTCTTTTAATTTACGAGTGTTTTTGTTTTAATTTTATTTACAAGAATGTTACATTTTTATTTAAGTTTGCTCATTAGGTTTGTACATTGTGTATGCATTTGGTGTTTACTTACTTTATTGATGTATTACATTGTGTATACCAATGTATATAATGTGCTATTGTAATATTTTCAAAAATAAATTCTATTCTATTCTATTCTATATTCTATTCTATAGATTTGGCTAGGTCATTTGAGTATTATTCTATTTATCATCTTCAGTTGTGTCACTAGGCTTGTTTAGTGTTTAAGAATATTCAACTAAAAAGTGATCCTTCAGTAAAGAATTGTAATTTTTATGTTTGATTTTGAATCATTAAAATGGGGAGAATTTAACTTATTGCATTTAAATTTGATCTTTTAAATTTTTTATTTCAGGTTTTGTTCAAACGTATAAATAAAACTCGTGAATTTTAAAAGATAGTTCCTTTGAACACTTTATCACCCTTTTAAAAATGTAGTTATCTTTTCTGTATCAACATTGATTGTTCTCATGGGTAAATCCCCCCCCTAATAAACATAATTTCGCTGGTTTTTTTTTTTAGTGAAATAGAGAAAATTATCATGAAGCACTGAGACCTTTAATGTTTATCCTGAAAGGCCAGTTGATAGAAAGTATTTAAGCCAAGTTGTTGATGAAAATTTATGAACACCTTCGACGTCAGAGATTCTCCGAGATCAGAGTCTTCAACAAGTTGAAGATATAAAAAAGTTGGAAGTTTTACTTGATGTCAGTCACATAATCACCACAGCAGTCTTTAGAACACTTGTGTAAAAACATTTAAACAATGGGGCTCAAGCAGAAAATTTAAAAAAAAAATAAATTTCATCCCTAGAGAATATATTTTAGCATTGAATGAAATAAAGATGACTTTGATTGACGTTTGTAGTGTTGTGAAACAATGCTTTTAGAGAATAAACAGGATCCTGATTACATTACTAAGATATGTTTTAGTGACCAATGCACTTTCTTCTTAAATGATATCTAAATATGCACTACTGCCAGTACTGATGCTCGTAAACCAGCATGGATATGAGATTTCAACCAAATTGTCACCATAACTTAAGCATACAGGAGGGCATTTTCCGAGATCAGGTCCTTTTCAATTTCAAAAAATTTAAGGTTGATTTATTACGTACTGTTAAAAGACA
>NW_025788735.1:0-9697 GCF_021130785.1 Homalodisca vitripennis
ATTATGCAAATTGACTCGTCATTAACGCAGTTTACAAGTTCTAAAACTTGTTACGTTAGTTTTACGTACCTATTTATTAATTTTTTGCCTACCTCTTTCCCAAATTTAAGTAAAAGTAAATAATTGAATCGAAACCAAGACTTAATACCTACATATAATAAGGTAATTCTTGAGCAGGTCACTTTCAAACTTGTCTGCACCATCTCACAGACAACATTAAAAAGTTATGTAAATCGTTAGTGGTAGGTTAATATTTTAATTAGTAAAGATTTCCTACCTGAAAGTTTTATATTTCATGTAATTAAATTATTATTATTTTAAAAATTATATAGAATCTAATAACCTTACATCGGAATTTAAAATTAGGTTTCAGACAAGGTTACAAATCCTTTCCATTTTTTTAAAAAATTAATAAACAAATAATGTATTTACGAAATGAACAATCTTTTAATTCTCTTATTTTTTTCGTGGAACTTAGCTAAAGCCTCCGCAGTTCAACTATGGGAACAGAAATTTGGTTGATTTATAAACTACAGTATGTTGGTGTAAGAGGAATTTGCATTAAAACGGTTGAAAAGTTAGTTAAACTGTTAAGAAAGTAATTTTTAACAAGATAATAAAACCGAAATAGTGCTTCATTGCAAGTATAATTACGGCATCGTTCAAGGGGTCCGTTACTCTTGTGTCCGTTTACTCATTCTCATTTATATAAACAACATAAACAAACCTAAGTATAAACTGGGAATGTTACAAGTGTTAGCTGATGACACAGATTAATTGATTTTCACGGGAAGAACCTGGCAAGAAGGTTTATCAGGTTGCTTATCCAAAACGAGCTAATTTTCTCCATTTCAAAATTGGTTTCATAACATTCAAAAATTATTTAACGTCAGTAAATCAAAATGTTTTACCAATCACATTGAGGAATGTGAGTGAGACACCCGCGGCGCTAAAATTAGTAAGGTACTACTACTCGTTGCGCGGCGAATTTCAACTAACATCGCCTGTCACTGCCAGCCTATTTTGTTTTACCTTGATTATTATTTTGTAACTACTTGATGTGAGAGCTGAAATGGTGCTTGTTATAATGGATATATTTAAAAAAACTGTCTATTCTATTAAAATCATTTTTAAATAAGAGCTCGCCCGGTCACGTTTACAGCCTGCGCGGCCCATGTGGCGGTTATTTTCAGGTATGGTAGTCCTCGGGTTATAATACGATTTTATCAGTTACTTAAACTACCATTAATTTTTGTGAGTTTCTCTAAAAGCCACATCAATTCAAATCACACAATTCTACATGGATAATTTATGGGCAGCGGGTAACTGTAACTGGAATGGATTGACTTGACAAGCTGCCACAGCAAAGTTAACATCGCATTACATTGTGGCGGGTACAGCACACGTTCCTGCAGCCGTGTAATGGTTTTACCGTCGTTTTTGTGCCATCCTCAATGTCACGATACTTCATAATTTATTGGTGTGCAATCCCGTACTAATTGTTTTTTATGTCCTATAATCAACCAACACTTCTCAACTCGTCAATAAATATATGAACTAAATTGTAATCATATTTTTCAAACATTAATTAAAGGTCCATTGGATTCTGGCAATGAGGGATTGGGGCGCGTTTCATTATTTTAATCCTAAAATTAATTTCTTTTGGTTCACTTCTTCAAAACCTAAGCCAAATTTATAAAATTTTGCCAAAGGTAATAATCATATTAGATGATGAATTAATTGAATTTGGGATAGAAACCAAGTACAATAATTATATTATTACAATTAAAGAATAAGAATTGATGGGGCATTAGGATGCATGTCAAAACTGAAGAATACCTTTGATTACAAATTGTTTATCGAGTTATAAATAATGACCCTTGTATATAACCGTCAGATATGTAATTAGAACACCTTGTCTTAAAGAACGACCGAACTTAGCAAAGTATCATTTCCTAAACTTTCTCTCGCACCTGCCCTGCTCCATCAAATTTATAAACTCTTTAATACATCACTCTACTGTTCAGTTCCAGAGTGTTTGTAAATACCGTTGTCCTACAATCATCTTGATTTAATATTTATTTTTAAATACAATTTGCTTTATTTTTATTTAATATGGGTTTTAACAACGTGTACTTTACTAGTCCATTATAACACAATCAATTCAAGTTCGAAATAATTTACTTACAAGACAAAATTGTACAATTAGTATTTAAAAACTGCCTTTTTATAAAACAAAGTATTGCAATGATAATATTTAGAATAATTAGGCACTGTTTTTTCAATATAAGTTGATTTACTGTTTGTAAGGACTAGATGAAACTTAAACATCAAATAAAGTAGACGTCCTCTGTTAGTAATGTTTTAGTTCAGTCACTACACGGGAGGGGTTTAATTTCTGGCTGGTTTTAAACACCCATGATAGCTACGCGTTAGTTCTGGACAAACCTAATTACTGTTCAGTAGCAGCATATATAAACGCAAATGTACCAGATATTTGGTGTAAAAAGGCTATGTTGGTATATTCTGTTGACTGCTAGAGCATACATTACTGATAGCTTCCCCATAGATGTTGACAAGATACTTGAATGTAAAAATAAATTGAGTAAATAATAATATTGTTTCACTTTGCCCACTTTTTGACAAAAGAATGCTGGAATAGAGATACCTGTTCCTGCCCTTTTCTTGTAAAAGTGTAACATGAGGAATAGAGGCCTCATTTCTCATGAAATCTCAATCAGGAGTCTACCCCTACTATATAATCTGTCCCTCATATTTTTGATAATCCTGTCCCTGGGAAGGACAGCGTCAAAGGTCCTCTGTAGAACTAAATGCAGATTTGAAGAGGATTCCTTTACTTCTTTTAAAGACACAAAAGCCTATTTGTATACTTTTTAATACACTCATTAGATGTTTATTTGTTCCGCTTTTTTAACATTTTTGAAATCATTATGCTTAGAGGAATAAAAAATTTAAAATTTTGAACCAATGGAGTACAACAAATAAGGAATATTTTATACAAATCCTAATATGTAAAAGTCCTTATTCACACCAAAAACGACCATATTTGACTGCTGTCTTCTGCAGACGTGTGTAGAGGTATTTGACTTTTGTTTGAGTAAAACCTGTTAAAGATTTTCCGTTTGATGTATGGCTGGGTTGCCAATCACACAAGTGAGGGTTGACTTTATCGTTTGCATTAGGGTTTCCGCTTTGGTTATTAATTAGCAGGGAGCCCATCCATGTTACATTTTACTGTTATGCTTTTTCGCATACTACGTCCCCCAATTTTTACTTTTTTTAAGTAAAATACTCATTTTAAAATATATTTTTAATAATCAAGTATTAGTTATTGTAAATTGTTTTATACTAAAAAACTGCAATAGAAATGTTTAGTAATGAATGGAGGAACATTGTAATAGAATTATGTATGCATGTGTATTTGCCAGGGGTTTGTATCAATAAAAAGTATTATATAGGTAGGCTAATAAATAATAAAACATGTACGTAAGTGTACCACTATGATAAGTACTAAAACTCCTAATTTGTGGCTTAAAATTATTTCGACCATTACAAATGAGTGGCATAAGTAACCCCTAATTCCAGTTTAATCGAATGGTTATGTGGTTACTCAAAACTCTACAGTACGCTTATAGCTAAAACAGTATGTGTCTGTTTAGAAATACCTTTAAACATGTATTTGTTCAAAAAAGTGCAGGATTTTTTATTATGTTTAGGATCTGTAAACCTAAAATTTTCACTATATTTTTAAATTTTAGTACATTTACCTTAATTAATAACTGTGAGATAAAAGCGCTGATGTTGGTTAGTAGAGTAGTAATTAAGATTTATTAGATTGAGTTTTTTCTTAACCCATTAGTGCAGTAAGGATTTTATTCGTTTTCTCTCTTTCAATTTTGTTTTTTTTTCTTCCTATTTAAATAGTTCCAGGGAGACCATGTAAAAAAATTTTCAAAAAAACCATTATCATTTCCAGCTGTTTATAATAAAGGTTGCGTCCCATTTTTGGGACGCTCGCTATGATGCGTGGAGACATTTACTTGATATTTGTTATCGGCTCATTTACGGTCCATCCTGTATTGATCTAACTGTTATCTCTATGATGCGGTTAATGGAATAAAACACAATTATTTAACAAATAAAATAATTTGTTATTTAACAAATTATTAAGTTTATGATAAGCCATAATTTAAAATTCTAAACTTGATTTTAAATAAAAAATAAAGACAAAAACTAATGTATAAAGAAAGAACGTCTTGTTTAAAAAAATTAAATTGTGAAGACCATTTTTTAGGACTAAACCACTTATTTCCTCACACTTTATTTTAACTTGTTCACTGTGAAGTGAATGGTAGCCTCTAGCAGCACTTCGGATGCATTCCCAACATCACACTTGTTGGAACACAAAAATGTCTTTTATCTTGCATGTGCGCGCATCTCCGTTGGGTACTCATTCTCTTAAGAGCCAATGGTTCTGGTTGTCAAATCTTAATGACATTGCAGAGGATTTAGCTGTTATTTTTCCTTGAACTTGATTGCATGCCGATGTTTTTTCAAAGAGAGTCAATGCTAGATTTTCTTCCTTAAATTTTCAAAAGCTGAGCCAATACTTTTTGGCAGAAAGCTTTTTTGTTTAGGATCCCAGGCATTCGATACGCATACGTCAAAAAGAATAAACCAAAATATTGGCCACCGCCATTTTGCGTTGGCGCATTCTTGTTCTATATGACAGCCAACATTTTGGTCCAATAAGGTCAACAACCCCCCCGCCCATACCTTTTGTTATATGATGAAAGTACCGTCAGTTGAGGTACCTGTTACTTTAGCTCTCTTTTCCCTTGGACCCACTCTGCTTGGCCATTTCCAACAGAAAGATTTTCGAAATTGGTAACAGCAGTTACTACCACGGGTGGTTATCTGCCCATCTGACGTGACATGGACGTCTTCCAATGCCGGCGAAAGTCATACGACCCTCTCCCTTCTGACTTCATATCACTAGGATTTTCTCAAAAGGGCAATTGTTCAGTTCTATCTGACCTCACAGTTCCGGTTGTGCAATATTGTTTCTTTGGCCAAGTATCTTTACGAGGGGCACTGAGGTGAAAAAAGTTGTTCCTATGACAGACTTTGATGGCCACTGTCACTGGGTATTTCTGCCTTTTTCAAAGTAATCCTGATTAACTATAATCGCTCTCCAAGTCCAAATTTAGTTTCTTGGGATGTGATCTTTTCAACTGTAAATTTTCAAATGCGTAAGAAGATAACCCACTTGATGAACTCATATTGCCCAGTTTTTAAAAACCAATAAGGGTATGGGTTTTCACCCTTTTAATAGTACTGCTTTGGCATAGTGTTTCCCATTGTAAGTGGATCATGCTTTCATCAACAAACAATTTTTCATCGATTCCTCCATGCTGAAATAAATGATTTGCTTTAGCAGCGTTTCAATTATCGGTTTTAAATTTATAAAGGCCTGGTCATTTGGATCCAAAAACGGGCATTGTCAAAATCTGTTACACACACCGCATTACTTTCCCCAATAGCCAACTTTGAGGCACATCATCTTGTGGCGTGACCAATACATTCCAATTTTGTTAGGATTATTTGGCATATCCTGACATGAGGATACCTCCAAAACTACTAATAATGTCATCCTTTGTTTACATTTAAAATCAACATGTTTTCTAGAATGCATACAAATTATGTGTGATGCAAACAATCAAATCTAAAAATATCATCAGAAATAAATAATAATGAAAAAAACTCTAAAGGAGTTTAACATTCCATATCCTCATCAGAACATGGTGTTGGATCACAACCTCTGTGTTTTGATGAAAAACTAGGCTCCCTCTGTTTTTCCCATTTGATTTATACGGGCCATTTCTTGTTCAAGAAGCTTATTTGGTATTGCTGTTTTATTTTTAGTTTTTGGATTGTTTTTATTTGTGTTTTGTTCATCTATTATCACCTACATTTTAGGTTTTTTAGGTGAGGGTAGTGCATCTTCACGGATCTGAATCGCTCATTAACAGAATGTGCCTTCTTAGTTTTGATATTCCCGTTGAGGGGACGTTTCAATGCCGTTCTTACTGTAGAAGTACTTGGTACAATGATAGAAGTAAAGCGGACTACTTATCTGAGAATTGTGTCTCTTCCAAACCTGTGTCTTGATCATCTTTGAAGGCTGTCTGAACTTCACAGATGCTCCCAAGTTATATTTCGACCAAGGATGGTTTGAGATTGGCCTTCATTATCATAGTCTGACAGGGTCGACTGTCCACATCGTTGTCAACTCCAGTCGATGGGGGGGATGACGAATATGTGACCTTATTTTATCATCATTGCAGGTCTCGTGTTCTCGACAAATTTTCAGTGCGAAAGATAGTCTGAAAACAAATTTGAACTGTTTAAATATATATTTAATTGTGAAAGTAAATTATATTGATGAAAAGAATAATTGTAGTACTAACAGACTTAATAGCTCCAATGATAAAGTACTGGGTGCATAGGGGTCCTTTTTTTGGGGACGCATGAAAATACAAATGAATGGATTTGAAAAGTATTTTCAAAAACTAATAAAAAAGCAGTTTTATCCAATATTTGTAATGTTTGTAACTAGAATAAATAGTATTTCAAGTAATATTGTATTACATATAATATCATAAATATAAATAACTTACCCGTCATGCAGTGACTCGAAAGTTGTTGCTTGACATTTTGTCATCCTGTAGTTAAAGGGTTATGTTTGTAAGTGGTGATTGAACCCACGTGTCTCTCTCCACACCTATGCCTTCTGTAGAATTCAGTGATGCCAAACACAAACCTTAAACACAACCAAATTACCCCTTTTATGGAATTTTGTTCCCTGCGTCTTTTGATTGGGACGATATAGAAACTAATAAGGGGGGGGTAACTAATAAGAGATCGAGAGATAGTCTTTTCAAAATTTTAAGACGACAGCTAAAACGTTTGATACTTGTTGTTACGAGGGACAAACATTATCAAACAAACGGGAACTGTCCTACCCCGCAGGAGGGGGAGGTTTAACATAAAAACTCTGGTAAAGTAATAAAACAGTAACTCAACTTTTTAAAGGTAAATGCTGTCGGTCCTTTTCTGTATCAAACATTTTCGTAGAATTGTATTACACATGGCAACTCTGTACTAAACGTTGTGAGTTGTAAAACTAAGATTTTATCTAATGGAATTAAAATTTTTTTACCTGCAATAACTGATAAAACATGCTTAATTAATGATATAATGAAACGCCATTAACTTAACACGGCAGTTTCATTAATGTTTAATAATTGGTTAACAATTAATAGTTTACTCGATATGTAATGTTAATGAACTTTTTTTAGCTATAATTGTGTTGAGGTAAATAGCACTTTTATAGTAATTTATCAGCTTAAAAAATCATTAAAACATATTGAAAAACGAACGTCGTGTTAAATTTTTATTTTTCTGTGCCTTCTATCGTACAATTTTACTATTTTTAGCTACTTATGAGATTTTGTTGCACTAAAAATTATATTAGTATATAATTGTTAGTTCTTTTTCACAATGTTAACGTTTAAAATGCTGTTGAACAGTTGAGTGGTTGAAACTTAAATACAGCCATTTATCCGTATATAAAATTTATAGATTATGGGAGCTATAAAATTTTATATACAAATATACTTTAAAACACCTAAATGGAGTTTGGTTGAAACTTCAAATGAATATTTGTTAGGTTTATTTATCAGGAATAAACACGTTAGGTTTGTATCATTACCACTGAAAAAACAATGTATGTAGCAAGGAATGTGGTGAATTTTTGTAGAGGGGGGGGGAGAAGAGAAAGGGGCTGATAAAGATGACAGCAAGAGAGTGAAGTATCGTGTAAACAGCGTCGGGACAGGGCCTAGTTACACTTCTGGTTCTCACTCAGACACTAAATTCCTACCCTTTTACTCCAACACTCAGTCTCATTATGGATAACAGAAGACGGGCGTTCCTCATTGATTGATGTTGCTGTCGTATATAGTTGACTTTCAATCTATATATTAAAGTCTACTTTAGTATTTATAGTGGGGCATTATGCTATAATTTTTAAAGTCCTTTTAAGATTCGATGAAAAACCAATAAAGCTATTCGATGGGAGTTGGAAATAGCAATCCACTGGGGAACACTGCATATATATAAAAAAAATATACAAAAGGAAGTAATTTCTAAATAATAAAGGGGTAGGGGGTATAAAATAATCGTTTCTAAAGAACCTAAATCCCTTAATTATTTATTCAAGAACGAAACATTTTATGTATGTTAAAAGATTCCCTTTCTATCCAAGAGTACACAAAGGAATCTGTTACTATCGCAGGAATGGATGGAAATGTTATAGAGGCATCAGGAGATGTTGAAAAGATGAGTAGACACTATTCGAGTCTGAGTTATCAAATATCCTTTCTTTATATTATTCCAATGTGATTCTACATTACTCTAATTACTAGTACACTTTAACATCCCATTTTAAATAAGGAACGACTATTCTGGAAGTGTTTTATTTTACATATAAAGTACTGCCTGAGTCAGGATTATAAAATCTGTTACATCTTTTCTATAATACAAATATCATTCTAAAAACCACTAAGATTAAGAGCTGTACTATGTTTTATTTCAATGAAGGATTTAGCTTTATACATTGATTGATAAGAAATTTATTATGTTGTTCCAATTGTTTTTCTGTGGGAATATTTATATGATTACATTAAAAACGTTGGTCACAGACCTTTAACGTACCATTAATAATGACGAATAAACAGAACAATTTATTATTCCTCAAGAATTTGCAGGGGTTTTTATTTCCATGACATTCTTATATTGAGGCAAAAATTAAGAAATTGGATACAAGGATATAAAATATTCGTGAGTAAAAATTCTTGAATTTAACCTTTTTTAAAATTTCATTTTACAAACAAAAACATTAATACTAACAACATTGTCAATTTCATAAGATAACATTTAATTTTCTCGCTTATACAATGAATGTGCAAAACATGCTATCCCCTGTAGCTACAACTAATGTAAAAATGAAACGGAAAAAAATTCCCTATGTTTATCAAAATTCATTTGTAAATGGGCCCGATTTCTATAATTACGTAAATTTCCCGTTTGTAAATTCAGTCCTAAGGAGTCATTTTTATAAAACAAATGAATTTAAAACTAGCTTCCTGAATAAAAAAATTTTTTCTCTAAACTGTATTCTCCCATCGCCACAGTTGTACGACTGAACGATTTGGCTTGTTTTCGGTAGGTATGGTTTAAAATTTAAGTAGTGGTGTGTGCATTGTTCAATAGTAGACGGTTCCGTTGCTTGGTAGGATGTGAGTAGATATTCAATAGTACTATAGTGCCTCTTTTTTTAAAAGAAGTTATTTTAAGTTTGAGATTGTGTATATTCAGATGTTCATATTTAAGAGTAGTGTGTGCATGTTCGTTAATAATTAGTGCAAGTGCAGTAGTAGATGTTTCGTGATTAAGTGTATTGTGTGTATCTTCAATAGCAGATGTTCGTGTTCGAGAGTAGTGTGTGCATGTTCGTTAGTAATTAGTGCAAGTGCAGTAGTAGATGTTTCGTACTTAAGTGTATTGTGTGTATCTTCAATAGCAGATGTTCGTGTTCGAGAGTAGTGTGTGC
>NW_025788736.1:0-10782 GCF_021130785.1 Homalodisca vitripennis
TCCACTTCCAACAACAATGTTGCTTAATATTATCAATATAAAAACAACGTGGCCTTAATAGAATTAAATTGGAAGTTGTAACAATTTAACTTCAGGTGTGGTAATTCAATAATTCCTTTGAAATTTCAAGATACAATTTAACTATATATTTAATTTTGTCCAAGCCATGTAACTTTATTAGAAGAAATGAAATATATATAATATATTATATAATATAATAATATATATATTATATATTTATATATAAGGTAGATAAAGTTAATCTGCGCGGTTACTAGACCACTTTTGGGACAAACAGAAAATCAATGTAAAATACTGGTCTCATTGAACCATAAACAAATCTAATAAAAACTCAACAGGAAAGCACGAATGTTAAATAACCGAATCTTTAGCTGTTTTTTACTGTTCCAATGTTTGCTTCTACATTTATAAGCTGTTTTAAATGAAAAATCAAAAAATCTTAATAAAAAATCTTTATTCTACAAAGGTTTAAAATTGTAACACAGTCTTTATCTTTAATAGTCTTCTTTCCAGTAACATATCAAGTGTAATTTTTTATCATTTTTTGTTTTAAATTCTTTTAAATCTTTTTTTCAATCCAAAACAGTCAAAAATCTGTTCGGCAAGTGTACTTTACAACAATCTTTCCCAACTCGGCAATTATTGTAAACCCGAATTTATCTTTTCAGTTCTCTATTTTCCATTCGTCCAAAATCTCATCAAGATTCTATTGTTTTCTTTCCTTTCTTCCAATCTCATTTAACTTTCTTATACGACTTTAAACTTACCATTCTCCAATATCATTTAAACTCCTTTTCAAGTAAAACTCCATTTTAAATAGAAAAAATTTAAAAGGGACGGTAACAAACATGAAAATTTTGCTAACAATCACTCGAAGGAAGCTCAGGCGGAGAGAATGCGTGAGGTTAAAACCGCTTTTTCTATTTCACGATTGTTCTTGTCGTTTTTTAATTTCTTCACAATGTTACTATAAAATCCTATCGAGAGACTTTCTGGTTACAAAAATCATAAACAAAATTCAACATTCCAGATCGAATGGAAAATGAAAAAAATAACAGGTAATACTTTCAACTTTTCAGTCAATAAACGTGCTGTATCTGATTACCTACAAACCTAATGTACTTCTTTGAAAAGGAAAAATAATTTTGTCAATGGTCCTCCAAGAGATAAGTAAAAAATTTTTAATTTCTGTTTTCTACAGATTCTGTACAACAAATTTATTGTTTTTTTTTTTTTGTATTGCTTCTTTCTTAGTCATCCATATTGCCAATTTTGTAAGCAGGATTATTTTCAAATGTGTTAGTGTTTTATTTCGTAATTTCATTAGGTTTAGGTCTTTCGTTACCATAAATTTAAAATTACAACCTCTACAAAACTAAAATATCTTTTTTAATCGATGAAATTTCTCCTCTATTAAGAATCACTTGTGTTAACAGTTGGCATTATACTCTTGCCATTGTAAAACCCAAAAAAAGATTTTTTTTATAAATGGAGATTAAGTGTGGAACCTAAGGTCTTGCCGAGATATTATAAATTTTTCAGCGCAAATGCTTTGTGTTTACATTTCTACAACAGAGATTAAATATAGAAATAATTTCATTCTATTGTACAACTTATTTAGGATATTTATGTGTACGATTACAAAGATTATTTCCGGAAGAAAGAAATCGGAGATTTTTCCATCAAGTGGACGCAAAGAGTTATTTATATTTTTGAAGTTTTAGAACGGAATGAAAGAGAATAATTATATGGAACATCATCCAAATTATTTGTTAAAAAGAACAAAATCGAATGATTTGTGTCTTTGGGTGTAGTGTTGTCTAGTGTGCGTGTTTTGCGGCTATGGGGAATCACATATCACCAAAAAAATGTTCTTATTTTTTCAAAACTTCTACGGTGGTCTATTGTTTAGAGACTTGGCCCTGCCACTGCTTACTGTCCAAGAAAGACAAAAAGTACATGAAATAAGAAGATGAAGAACAAAGATGAAAACCGTCTAAAAAAATAAATAAAAACCGCCCCCCGCCCGCCAACACAATCCCACTCCTCCAAGGGTTTATTTAATGGCTAGGAAGCCTGTAATTCTCGGGTCTTATAAGACTCTGGAATTTTTTTGTTCCCAAGTCCTCCAATTTTTCTTTTGAGTAACTACTGTTGTTAAGAAAGTTGTGATGGAAGAGATACAATTAGGGGAATTTTTGGTGTTTCGGGTTGATCTAGATTTCCCCCCTCCCCCCGCACGCTCTCGCGCGCGCCTCTCTCCCCCCCCCCCCCACCCCCCCCCCCCCCCCCCCCCCCCCCCCCCCCCCCTTCGGCTGGCGCAGAGTGCTCGTCACAGTCATGTGTCTACTCACATATAGTCTTTTTAGATTGTTGCCTAAGAACATTATTCCGATCGTATGCAATCTTTCTGGACTTCGCTTGTTTGGGTGGTTCTCGCGTCTCGGTTTTGTAAGTGTAATGTATGTATTAATGAATAGATCGGGTGTGAATGATGAATGTAATTGAGAAGTCCCGACGAATTAATGGAAGAGAAAGGAGACTGTACGAATTAAGGAAGTGAGAAGAGGAGATTAAGGAATGAAGAGTGGAAAGGTGAGGGCAAGCAAATGGCGCGCCAACCACAGTTTGTCCATTACTCGGACTTTGTTTCTATAGTCCATTACCACTAGTGGCCACTTTCGTTGGTAAAGACTTGTCCCCCAACCACTGAACGACAACCATGTCCTGTCCATCAATAAAAACATGCGCGCCTGAAGCTCTGGGATTTGAACCCAGAAACCTCAGGCTTTGAAAAGACAAGCCGTCCGTTACCAACTGAGCTATACGGAGAGTCTCGGAAAGTTAATAAGCTATATCTCTGCTATATACGAGTAAGTTGTTCAATTAGGATTGCTAGTTTACAAATGTTATTAATAATGTTTTATATTTCAAAAACCACTCAAAACCGATCTTTTAAGTGAAATTTTGGATACCACATATAGTAAATACTTAACTTCTTTCCGACTTAAACTTATACCAATGAAGGGTTGAAATACATCCCCTATTTCTTAATATTCAAAGAAAAAATAAAAAATTTTATCGGAAAAAATCTGAAACTTCAAAAACAAGCGAGTTTCAACTTAAAAATTTCATGAAAATAACAAAAGTTTTCAAAAATCTACCCCAATCATCCCCTTATATTTAAACTCTTATAATCTAGAGAAAACTCATTGGAGCTTTTTTGCTGAAATATTGGCTATATAGGATCAGTAAATATTTAAAGTATTTTTTTAAAAATCAATAACTTGCCCTCGGTCTCAACCCTTAGAGATGACCATTGGAATAGATTTTTGTTAATATCATCCCCATTTTTTTAAGATATTCTTTTGAAATTAAAAATGAAATGTACTTATATCAATGTCTTTAAACAATTTCCTGTAAAAGTTTTAAAAATTATCCCGATGAATAATTAGTGAAAATAACGTGAATTTTTACTGAAAATTTCTCTAATATCGTTTCTGTAATCCTAACAATCATAGGCTAAACAATTTGTCTCAGAAACCACAACCACATAACATGTCGAGTTTGTAACAGCTTTTTTGAGAAATCCATATTGATAATTATATCGTATCTTTGAACCAGAAATTATTTGTCAAACTCTTCTGTTGTATCAATGACATAAATAGGTCTAGTTCGCTAAAAATTTTCTGTTAGGATTGTAATACATTTCCTTATTAATTACAGTAAAACTTTCCTTAAAATCTTTGATACATCTTGATACATGATTCTGAAAAAGACCTTCCGGAAATGTTTAAATTTTGTAATTCATTTGGAATAATACTAGAACCGTTCAATTTTACTCTTGATTATTTTTTTACAATCGCAAACTATCAAAACTTTCGAAGGATTTTTTTTTCTTGAGTTTATTCTGTCTAGCTGTTTGAACAAACCAATGATAACGTAACTTGGGGATTGAAGATAAATTTCCATATAAATATTTGTAATTATCGAGACGAATAAGTTGTTCCGGAAATACCTTTTTGTTCCAATACTATTGCCAATCGAGTAGAAAATTAAACATTAATATGTTTGTTGACTTTTTTGTACATTTCATCAATCAACCTAATTTTACTCGTGGTTTTTTATAATCAATCATTGGAACTCTAATAAAAAAATCTGTAATTGTTATTTTTTCCATCAACTCGCACAAGGCATAAACAATTTCCCAGTTGCATCTTCAGAATCACATTCATTCGTCTGCTGCTCTTATGAAAACTTAGATAAAATACCTCCTTTATAGATCGGAATAAGTAAACATTATCAAAAAATCCTAATCCAAAATGGAGATAAATTTCCAGCTGCTTCAAAAAACAACACCAAATTTAAAGATCTGATTCAAAAGCCATTGAGGAAGTTTGAGAAAATAAGCATCAGCTTTTTTGAGAATACGAAATAGTTTCCTTTAATTGAGCCTTAAATTGGCCACCAGTGTTTTCGACTTCTTCTAATCAAATTTAATTGTGTTTTCTTACTTCAATCTTAGAAAAATAAAAAACGGGTATAAAATTATCGAATTAATCTAACATTATCAGTTCCAAGATATTGGCTTGACCATCTTGTTTTGTTAAAGTTTCCAGAAATATAAAACTGGAAGGTTAAGACGAGCAAAAGTTATCTCCAAAATCAATATTAAAGCTCCAGTTCTTTTAATTCTCGGTTCAATAGTCAAATGTTGTTTACTCAATTGGATAGAAATTTTTAAACTCCGCCCTTTCAATTATCACTAGCATATTTTCTGTAGTCCGCCATTTAATAAGAGAAAATTTTAGAAATTTTAAAACATCATGTATAAGAAAAACGATATCATTTTTTTCAATCGATCTAATGTACGTTTTTAATAAGAAAAGATATAAATTTTTAGTGAAAATAATGAAAAAAAGAATGAGAGTCATTTTTAATGATCTACTTCGTCAATATTCAGGATTCTCTTTCCTTAAATTTTGCGATTCTCGGTCACATATTTCCAATAAAATTTGCAACAGGATAGTAAGACCGCTATCTATAATATTTGTTCCAATTCAACTGTATCTTTATTTTCATTCCAAAAAACTTTATACTCAAGTGTTTGGATAGAGACAAAGAACAGACAATATGATCTTTTAAATGATAATGTGAATTTTTTCTTGAATGAACTCTGATGATGATGCGGGGCGGGGAAAGGTTTGAATATTCTTAAGCAATGTTATACCCAAATTCAATTTGTTACTTACGTATAATCTCATCATATCTTCGGATAATTTCATAGTTTTTGAAGAGAAATGTCATCCCAATGTTCTTTTATTCAAATCATCTTTCGTGTTGCATGATAAAAAGATCGAAAGCACTGTAATGTCCCGCCATCTCTAATTTATTAGGAAAAAATTTTTCAAAATCAAGTTTTTTATAAATTGACTCTTTTTTGAAGATTACATTCCTGCACATTTTTCCCGAAATTCTTTTAAACTCCATTGATATTTGCAATAGTATTTTATATCATTTGTTTCAGTTTTTGGCCTTACACCTCACCCAATATATGAGCGCCATTTATTTAGGGTAAAATTTTATCGTGGCATAAAACCACTACGGCAATACATTATTTCAGTAAGAAAAATCCCTTCCTCCATAGATTAATTAAGTTTTTTTTTCTAATTTTTGAAATTTGAACAGCATAAGAATCATTGTATTCAACTAATTTATGACGCAATTATTCCTCAAAAGTTTTCGTAGCCATCTAAACTAAACTTATCAAAAGACTACTTTAAAATTAGTAAGTTTTTTCATTAATTTCACCAACATCGTCTACTGATCGTCTATTTCTGGCTTCTAACTTGTCATATGACTTCTGTTGTAAAAATCTGTTAACATGCGTTTTATGATTCCTCGTAATTTTGTGTATTTAAGTTCATTAAACATTTTAAATAGGATGCTTTCTAATTGAGATCATTCTACAACAACATTCAAATGGATTAATTCCTTTACCTAACACCCGCTAATTCTTTTTCCTTTAAAATCTAAGTGCATTTTTAACATTCGGATCATGTAAATCAACAATATCGATTGTTTTCTGGATAATTTTAGAGGTTTTAAAATTTGTTCTATTTTAAACAACAACATCATGTTTGTCAAGTACCGAGGTCGAACACCGACAATTCTTTTTTTATTAGCCACACTAAACATAATTCTTTTCAACTTTGATCCGCTTGCAGTAATTTCATCACTTTTTCGATGTGAGGACATTAAATTGGTAAATAATTTTTTTACACCATTCATCAACTTCGTTTTTCCAAAGTTTTTATTTTATCAGCAACTGCATTTGAACTCATGAAAATTTTGGCAAGTTTGTTATCATATTCTGCGTTGAAAATCTTCAATCTCGACAGCAAACATATCTGAATCTGGAGAGAGTTTTGTAATACATTTTCTAACTTGTTATCAAAACTCATTTCTCAAACTATCAAAATTCAAAACTATTTTATCTACATTTTGAATAATATTGTGATTCCAAATACGTTCTAAAAATATTTTGTGAATCCATATTTATTAAGCAATAATTTGTTTAACAACTTCTTTAAAATCTTTACCATCACTCAGTTCATTCAACACAAAAACACATAAATGACCACAAATGTGGGGGGGATCTTTATAGTCCTTGAATCTGAGAATCAATTGTCAGTAAACGCTTGATTTTTTCAAATATTTAATCAATTCTAGTAGGTGGTTTGTCCCTCAATTCTTCCATACGAATCAAAAATACATTATGAAATTTCTTATCATTTTTATAATAACAAATCCAATGTGTTCTCACTTCCCATAATCGAGTCTAAATTCACAATTCCCACCACATTCCAAATTTCTTAACTTGTTTCGAGGTTAATGTATCTCTCATGCGAAGATTCCTCTAAAATGTTTAATAATTTTTGCAGATTTCTTTCCAATTCCCCGAATGTTAAAAGTTTAAAATTTATTTTTTTTCAAAGGATGTTTGATTTCACGTAAATTCAAAGTTTTTTCATTCTATATCCAGATCCTGTAACATCTTCCAACTCTTTAATCTAACCAATTATTATAAATGTTTTTCGAACAATAGGAATACACAATCCTTTTTAACGATTGGAGCAGCTTTACGAACATAAGGAACAACATTTTTAACAACTGGAATATTTTTCTCTCCAAAGATCTAATAAATCTTTCAAAAGATCCACCATTTTATATGAGTTACTTTCAATAATTCAACTGATTTATAAGAAAATTCTATCTGGTTCCTTTAATTGTTTTTCTTATATGTTTTTCGAGTTAATTAGTTATTGTCCTATGTTGTGTAAAGAAAAGTATCGTTTTAATCTTTCGCCATTTTTTAGTTTGATTCTATTTTAAATTGAATACTAACGGGTATTTATCTTCTTAAAAGCGGATTTTTAATTTTTTCTTTCTGATTTCCTTGCTGTGAAAGTTTTTACGTTACACCTCCATTTATATAGTTAATATATTTCAAGATTCTCTTCGATTCCCATATCCTAGTTTTTCTACTTCAAAAACATTGCGCTCCAGCTGTTGGAAGCGCAACATAATCTTTCACCTAGAACTAGCATCTTTTGATAAAAATCTATCCATTGAGCCATTATCTTGCAAAACTTTATCTCGAGCGCGATATGGTCTGGATATTTTGTGTCTCTTACATGTTTTGCATAAAGAAATATCGTGTATTTCCATAGCAGCTTGATCTTAATTGTATTTATAATCCGACAGGATCATCCTCCTTTGTATCTTAGTCTATTTTATCATACTTTTCTGAAGACTTTTGTTGCCAGTACCCGCAGATACTGATAAAGTTGGTACATGTGGTAATACACAAAAGGGGTAAATTGTTTGATAAAATCATTCAAAAGTCCCACTACCCTCAATCAATAGATCGAACTTATTGCGCGTTCAAAACTCGTTTTTTAAAAATATATTAATTCCACATTCGAGGCGTATTTTTCAATCAAGTTTCAATCAAGTTTTTTGTTCGCGAAAATAAAATTTCTTTAATCGCTTTTCTTTTCGTTCAAAAAATTGTTTGTTTTCCAGCCTTCCTCTTGAGCATAAATATAATTAATAATTCCATCGAGTTTTGTCAAATCGATCGATATATCTGTATTCAATCTTATTTATCACTGTATTTCTAGCAAACACGCTGAATCCTTCGTAGAGTTCGTTTTTTCCCAAATTGGTGTTAATCAAATTGAGATATTTTTTTAACCTTTTTAGCTTGACTTTGGGTTTCTTTAGTTGATGGGATCATTATATTTTGTAAATTGAATCAGATTTCCATAAAATTTCAGTACATACTTTTTTCAAGTCTGTCTTTCTTCTCAGAATATAAACCGTTCCCTTTGGAACATCGAGTGGCCTGTTAATAAATCTCCATATAACCACGAGTTCCTTTCATATTGCTTTTTTCATTAATAATGATATCATTATGCTCCAAAATTCCACGGGCAAATTTATCCCACATCATTAAAACTTTTCTCTTTTTTCTGTCCCAATTACAAAAACCAAATTTAATCATCCGTTGCTCTAGGAAGAAAATTTGTGTACCACATTCCTTCTCACCAGATGATATATATATCCGGTCGTTCCAGAGGACTTATTGGTTCAACCTATGAGTAGAGTCTTCAATGATTCGAGGTCTAAATTGTGGTGTGAAAGATGGTAATTTTGGCAATTCAAACTCAGATTTCTGGTATCGAACAATATCAGCAAATTGTCCGTACAACTGGAACCAAATTCATCAAAGTTTGATTATCGCTTAAACACATTTTTCAATTTGCCCATCAACATTTTTATTGCAGATGTTTTACAGGTTGATTAATTTTTTGAATAAATTCTTGTTTCTTTTTTCATCAATTCGTATCTGTTCTTTAAATTCTTTGATTAATTTCTTTTCTATTTGATCATGTTTTTTTGCTTCTTCTAAGTTACTTTCGCCATTTCTTTAGGTAAATTTTAAACGTGAACGAAAAACGTGAACGTGGAACGTAAAACGGAACGTGGAACCGTATAAACTGAACGTGGAAACGTAAAACGTGAACACGGAAAACGGGAACACGGAACGTAAAATCGTTAACGATGGAACGTGAAACACGAACGTGAACGTGGCTAACACGAACGGAAACACGAGACTAAAACATGAACGTCGAAACTGTACACACGAACGAGAAACATGAACGTGAAACACGAACGTGAAACACGAACGTGAAACCACGAACGTATAACATGAACGTGAAACGTAAACACGAACGTGAAACATGAACTGAAAACAAGAACGTGAAACAGGAACGTGAAACGTGGAACGTGAACGTGGAACGTAAAAACGAGAACACGAAACGTAAACGTGAACGTAAATAACATGAAAACAACTAGATGTATCACACGTTTATATTGGAAAATTTATTCAATATTTACCATTTTTAGGCTTCCAAAGTTAGATTAATAAAAATTAGATCCGTGTCTTCTTTTCCAAATTTTATCGAATAATTCATTAAAGTGGTTAAAACTCATATCAGATCCCACATTATTGTTGTAAATTTTTCTCGAATAGTGACTCGTCTTGCCTTAAAAACGACACAACATAGTCAAATTATTTCTAAGAACCTTTGTTTATCAAACCTTTGAAAAGCATTGGGAAAGATAGATACAAGAAATGTTTTTGTGACGCGGACATTACGAAATATTACCGTAATAACGTCTCTTGATTTTCCTAAAATACAATCATCAAAAACGATTAACGAATTGGGTTTACATTCGCTTACGGGAACTATGTCCTCAGAAGCAGTATAACAATATGAGATTTTCTTACTTAAGTTCTTCTCAATATTTTTCAAAACTTTCTTGTAATTTTTTATAGGCGTCTTGTTCTAAAGATTTACTAAAAACCATACAAATTGGAATAAGGAATCAACCTATTGTAGATGAAATTCAATAATAAAGGTGTTTTTTTTCACATCCACTTGAACCAACAATTAACAATGCTGATTGGGTGATCTTTCTTATTTTTCTTCAAACGTTTGAAGTTTTATCTGATCTTTTTGCTTTAAAAATTTCATCCATTTAAATAGAAGATTTTCATCTTGAAGCAACGCTTGCCGAGAATGAAGCTGGTTCCAAGTTGACTTCCAGAAAGCTCTAAATTAGTTTTAAACTTGGAACATCCTATACACTTAGAGGAAGAAATCAAATTATGTTATCGGTTTAAGCGGTTCTTATTCTGACAATTTTTGTAATCAATATTAGTGAAAGTTCTCCTTAGTGCAATAGGATTTAGTGAGAAGAACGTAACAAAATACTATGGTTTAAACAAAGGATATTATACTTTCGATCAAATTAAAAAATTGCCCTTAAAAAAAAATTTAAAAAAAAATCCCCCCCCTGAAAACCTTCAACACAATCAGATAAATTTTTTAAACTTTGACGAAAACAAGTTTGAAAAGGCAAAAAAATTATCTCTCTAAATAAAATTCAAATAAAATCACCAGTAAGAATAATGTTTTTCCAGCAATTATTGTAGATATTAGTGGTTAGGGATTGTTTCAATGAAACTATTGAGCCAAATCAGGTATATTTAGGAAATAAAACGCCAAAATTTAGACCGTTCGATGTAATTGAAGTACATTGTAATCTCGTTGAACCTAGTTTTGAAAATCATACCGAACATTTACACAAAGAATCTGAAATTTTGTACACTTTTTTCCCAAATGTTGC
>NW_025788737.1:0-9858 GCF_021130785.1 Homalodisca vitripennis
AACCCCAGTAAAGCAAAACTGCAACCAAACGAATACTGCAGCTAACTACTACATTATGCTTGTCAGTTGTACAGAAGTGAATTATGACATTAGTTATCCTCAAGGGTTACAAATTTGGTCCTAATATATTGATAACGGGGAAAACCTGATAACAGTAACAATTAGAAATCTCAGCGAACTATGACGATCGGAAACACTTCCTGTTTTCATAAAGTGTTGAACAGTTCTCCCTACAGTTGTTCTAGAAATTGGCTGCCTCTCGTGAAAGTAGTCATTAAATAAATGGCATGCTTCCTCATGTGATCGTCTGTTATTTCCCCAACCATCATAAGAAGTGTTATACGTTCACGTTCGTCAAGCGACATAGTGTAGTTGAAGAACTACAAGCAATACGACAAACTCTTTTGTACTAAAGCGCACTGATAAAATGGATGGACAGCACTACTAAAACAAGAAAACTAGAATAGCCTACTATGAATAGACTGGCTAATAGGAAAGTCCTAACTGCGACCCAAAGATAAGAGATTTCTAATTGTTACTGTTATCAGGTTTTCCCGTTATCAATATATTAGGACCAAATCTGTAACCCTTGAGGATAACTAATGTCATAATTCACTTCTGTACAACTGACAAGCATAATGTAGTAGTTAGCTGCAGTATTCGTTTGGTTGCAGTTTTGCTTTACTGGGGTTATGGCTACTAATAAAATGTAACCAAGTAAAATCTTTGAACAGCCGCCATTTTGTACTGGATCAATCTTTTTGAGTGCGGTTTGCGGCATTAAACTCTGCTAGATAAGCCCTTTAAAATGATGTCCATATTGACCTATGCTCCTATTTAAGATTTCCTTCTGACTCCTTGCGGGACGTCCCCATGATATTACAGAAAACTGATAGTTCCTTCGAAAAGTAGATTTTTAGGTGTAGTATTGATGTACCAAATCTTGTTTCTTTATCTGTTATCGTTCAGAAAATATTATACCCGTGCAGGACTTTATGTACACCCTGTATATATATATATATATGTGTGTGTGTGTGTGTGAGTGCGTGCTGGTGCGTGCGTGCGTGCGTGCGTGCGTGCGTGCGTGCGTGCGTGCGTGCGTGCGTGCGGTGCGTGCGTGCGTGCGTGCGTGCGTGCGTGCGTGCGTGCGTGCGTGCGTGCGTGCGTGCGTGCGTGCGTGCGTGCGTGCGTGCGTGCGTGCGTGCGTGCGTGCGTGCGTGCGTGCGTGCGTGCGTGCGTGCGTGCGTGCGTGCGTGCGTGCGTGCGTGCGTGCGTGCGTGCGTGCGTGCGTGCGTGCGTGCGTGCGTGCGTGCGTGCGTGCGTGCGTGCGTGCGTGCGTGCGTGCGTGCGTGCGTGCGTGTGTGCGTGTGTGCGTGTGTGCGTGTGTGCGTGTGTGCGTGTGTGCGTGTGTGCGTGTGTGCGTGTGTGCGTGTGTGCGTGTGTGCGTGTGTGCGTGTGTGCGTGTGTGTGTGTGTGTGTGTGTGTGTGTGTGTGTGTGTGTCGTGTGATGTGTGTGTGTAGTCGTGTGTGTATGTGAGGTGTGTGTGTGTGTAATTTCAATCAAACATTGACTTCCCTCAAAAAATAGTACTTGCTCCGACCGGGAGAAGTAGAAACCCGGATCTCTCACTATGCCGGGTGAATGTGATACCATTTACACCACAGAGCGACACTTTTTCCGTTTCAATTATTTTTTGCATTTGGCCGTCCAGTTATCTGTCACATATGCGTTTCCAAATAAGCAAAACTAAAATATGATCGGAAGAAAAAATACATGCGTCAAACGACTTTTATTTACAATTTAAAATATTGGAAATTGGACTTCATTCATCCTTAATATTACCTCAGGCGTTTTGGTCAGTAAAAACAATTCCACTAAGAATCGGCCTAAAAGACATTCCTTCACACGATTCTCAGATTTCCTTGTTAAAATAACTGTAACTCTCAATTTGAGTGGGAACAACAGTTATCTTTACCTTTATTTTTTGGGAACGTTTCTCATGCTGAATTTTCAATAGGATTGAATATTTTTTATAAGTTTTATGGAATTTTATAATCGATTTCAACCCTTTAAGATCTCCCTGTGGTACGAATGTTCAATACCACAGCATTTCTTCATGCTTAAATCTTCGAGGGTTATAAGGTAGTAGGTATTTTTGACCCAATTTGTCGATCAATTCTAAGAGAAATGCCCACGTAAGAATACCCATAAAACAGATTATATCTCATGTAAGTACACATAAATAAAACGCTGGGCAGTGCGTCCGCCCCCCCTCCTCTCCCCCCCCCCCCGCAGTGAAGATCGGCAGCCCATAATTTTTATCCCCGGTTCGAACGCCGCTACATGGGTTGGCGCCCAACACGAACTGATTCACCGTGGGCCGTAATTCTCCACTAACTGGACGCGTCACTGCGGCAAATAGCTACCATAAGCACTAACTAGCTCAGTCCCCCTGGACAGTGTTCGAGGGTGTGTCTACATGTTAACTTGAACCTTAATTACAGGACTGCTTGTTTGTCATATACTGGTTACATGGTATTCAATTAAGGTCTTCTAGTTTCCGTTTAAAAAAATATGACAAAAACGAAGGTGTTACGTTATTCGTTCATATGGTTTTATAGACGATAAATTAGGCATGAAGTAGTTTTCATTCAGTTTTTTTTCAATCATTTATTCCTTTGCCTGTGATGTATTGAATTGTTACAAAATCATGACAAGGAATTTCAGCGTGTCTTTGGGTCAGTTTTTTAACAACATTCTAAAAAATCGTTATATGTATTTATGAAAAGTACAGTGGATTGTAACTTGGAATTATCTCTGACAACCCAGGGCCCGTTATCGTGTTAAAATTTGAATTTCTTTTTTCAATTACGTCAAATAATAATGAAATTTAACGTTTTCTATAACATACAAAGAAAAAAGGAAAGAATACAATAATAATTAGAAATCATTTAGATTAGCCATAAATTGTATAATTAATAAATTCTATCTATCTATATAAATACCCCCCCCTCCCTGCCCCCCCCCCCCCCCCCCCCCCATGCACGAAAATTAGTGGAAAATAAACTGTTCACTCGTCGAGGCTATGCATTTTACTCAGAAATGAAAGAATAGGGTATTTATTATATTTTGGCTCAAAGTAAACCTGTTGAAGATAAGGGATAAGGTTTACGAGGTAGTATGCAAAACATATATTAAGTATGAAGAATGACGTGTTCTTATTTTAAATAATAATCTAATTCCTTAATGTATAAACAACACGTCGTTTTCTAAATTTTGATTTAATTAAAAAATTAAGATTTTTCTTCCATTCAAATAATATTCTTTAAAATTTTAACTTTTATGAAGGTTTTTAAAGTGGATTGTACTAGTTACACAACTAATACAACCAAACGTTTAAAACATACAATAGATAAGAAACAAATATATTTTTCTAGCCGATTTCTATTTGGAGTCTGGTTACACAATTGCATAAATCCTCTAATTTAAAGGATACATAACTACTGCAAAATGATCGAAAACATTGTTTTACTAGATATAACTTCTCAAAGGGATGTTATTCAATGGATAACGATAAAAATTATGCTTGTAACGGAATATCCTCGAAGTATGTCATTATTTTTTGCACCTGCCTGCCCCCCCCCCCCCCCCCCCGTCTGTCCGAAACGCCATCAAAGAAACTGACTCATACTCTGGTCATTTTGTCTAAACTGAGGTTTTATTCATGGGCAAATCATCGTGTTTGACTAGTGGTGCATTGTCCAATCATGGAATTTTACTGAGCAGTCATTGAGGTCTGACAACATATCTTGTATGCCTATCGAGGGGAAGAAAAGTTTATTTTCTCGATTACTGTCTTCCTGGCCGCAAGGCATATGAATAACGAAATGAGGGGTAGGGTACGATAAGCGGACCCGGTTTCTTATATCGAAATTGGGAAACGATATTACTTAATCATAACCATCGATATAATCAATCGATACTGATTAATTATTTTTAATAAGTAACTTAAATAATCTATCAACAGCTGCAATCACTTTCAAATAATACGCGTAAGGTAATATTTCAATTTTAAATAAGTAACATTTGATTATTAAAAATGGCAGTCAATTTAAGAAAAATACACGACATTGCTTTGAAACATGATAAGACATGTTTTACGTAGCATCAAAACGTTGGACTCGTACCGAAAACCCCATTATGTGAAATTTGTGGGAAAGAAACAACTGTAACTGTGAGAGGAGCAAATATGGTCGTCTTCAGTTTTCCTAATTTTGGTTATAATAATTTGTTCCATCACTGTAAATATTAAATTCATATTTTAATTTAAAACACGTGATTGTTATTGAGGACTATAAATAATTTTATATCGATTGATAGTCTAGGATTTGAGATCCGAATATTAGGTATCGATGGTTACATTCTTCGATATAAAAAACCGGGTCCGCGTATCGTACCCTACCCAGAGCTATAGACTTACAATTTTGACTGCAAACTCAGAGAATCGTATTATGAGACAGTGTTGTGACGTAATACTACCTTGTTTGTATATAGACAAGACACAGTTCGATGATGGTTTCAATATGAGATTCTCCAAATCAAACATTATCCAAGTTGCAAACATGGCAACTTGGAACGATACAGAAATTATGAGCATAATGTCAACTTTACTTAAAGTTTAACTTTATTTCTTTTTAATACAAAATCGTTTATTTGCTTCTCTGTATATACTTTATGCAGAAACTATGTTGAGGACCAAGACACTATTAACCTTTTTAAAGGACAGTAATTTTATACTCTAAGGGCGGTAATTTGTTGAGTGAAATAAAAAATTTAACAAATGACTAGTTAGTTGTTTACAATGGTTCAGTAGTAGATTCAATGCTTTGTAATGTATAGTAATTTATTCTGAATATTCGTAGCTTATATGCGAAATTATTCTCTTCACCAAATGAAGAATTTGTATGATATAACTAGATGCTGCTTTTGTGTTACATACCAAGAACAACAGTGCATGATCAACGTTATATTATTTAACTTTCTAGTTTAAGAATAACGGCCTTATTGTTATTGATTTTTCCTTACTCTTTATAGCAGTTGTAAAATAAATTCTTCTTAAGTGTTTGTACGACTTATTACTCCAATCAAAGGTCTTCCCATTTTCTTTACTTAAATTGTAACGGTACCTATATCACCATTCTTTTTTATATTTAACCTTAAAAGCTAGTTGATCTGATCAATCCTTATCAGTTTCTTTGCTAGCTAGCTAAGGCGAATCTTCGGTCGCATTTGTACTGCTGAATAATACCTTTGACTCTCGGGGGAATAAGATTCTTGCAACAATATGAGCTTTGTATCACTGAAACTACTAATAAATAAATATATTTATGTGCCAGTCTCTCCATGCGGAATCTTTCTGTAATTACCTATTATTTATGAAGATTAAATACAAAAATGTTAGGAAAATTTTTAAATATTATTCAGAGTCATCTCGCCTTTCTCATGTTTGAAAACAGGTAAACCATGTGTATTACCACGGTGCGTAGTAAGAAATAGTTGTCCCTGTGTCTTCTGGTAATTAGTTTTTTGATGTGAAAACTTCTTTAGGCGCGTTGAGCGTTTTGGTAACGAGGGTTTAAAATCCTCGGTTTCGCGTCACCGACATGCTAATGATTCGAACCTGCATGAAAAAGTCAGTCTCGCTGTGTTTTTTACACCGTTGACATTGGCCGAGCGCGGACTACTAACCTGCATGAAAAAGTCAGTTCTCGACTGTGTTAAAACGGTCCCGGCGGAGGTATGAAAAACAGACTGCGAATATCACGTGACCTTTTACGGCTTCCTCTCGCGATTTAAAAGTGAAGCCAATGTCGTACAATTCTGTATGATGCGTCAAATTAAAGCTCTCATATTATTGGCAAACTCATTGGTTTACATTTTTAAATATAAAAAAAATTTCGAAAATAATTTTGATTATTGTTTCACATTTTACATAGCGTTTTACAATTGACAAGAAAAAAAGGTAGTAAGCGAGGATTTTTTTTTTATTTGTTGGTCTAGACAATAATTTGTCAGCGAGAAAGTTGTGTGACAATTTGAGATGATCTATTTTTTCTTTTGTAATTTTATCATTTTTTTATTGGAAGTTTAGTTTTAGCCTGTAGTTGCGTATGAAGTGATGAAGTGAACGTTTCTGCCGGAACTGTAGTTGGCGCATTGGCTCACTGATACCGTAATTAACTCAATATATTAGTTTATTGTGCAATAAAAATACCTTTTACGAAAGAACCAAGTTATTTTAACTGAATTTATTTAGTTTTAAAAATTATTGTTGGGTTTTAATTGTTTATTGCAATTATTTACTTTATCCGTAATAAAGTAAAAGTTAAATTGACCACGTGGGAAGTTCAAAAGTGTGTATGAAACATATTAATATTTTGTTATACCAGATAAATGAAATTAATGAAAAAAAAAAACGATATATTGTTTTAAACATTTTTAAATATTTGTACGAATATTTGGATTTAATATTTAGCATTATTCATTTTAATTATGTTTTTAATATTTAACCTTCTCATCATGAAATGAGTAGTATTAATAAATGAATAATTGAAAACAACGAATATATTTTTTAAAAAACCTTTTTATAATATTTGTACGAATATTGTTTTATTTAATATTTTAGCATTTATTCATTTTAATTATGTTTTTTTTAATATTTTAACCTCTTCATCATTGAAATGAGTATTATTTAACGGTATAAAGATTTATCTTACTAGTCGTGGTGAAAATAGAATTCTTCTAGTTATTTTGATATATTTTTTCGTGGATTTTAAAATTGGAAAATAAAAAAACGCGTTTCAATCTATTTACAATTACAGAGTTGTACTGCTTAACTATAAACGTATTGTTTATAATTACTCTCACACTTAATAGTTCCAGGTTTTCCACTTTCTAATCAGGCAAAGTCACCAACGACTGCTACTGTTTTTTTTTTGTTTTTTTTTTTTTTTTTTTTTTTTTTTATTTTTTTTCTCTTTTTTTTTTTTTTTTTTTTTTTTTTTCATAAAAGAGCTATCGTGTTGTCCTATACACTATCTTTAAATCCCGATTATACTATCTTGCTGATACAATCCCAACATAGGGCCCTTTCAGTTCAGTAAACGAAATCGATATTATCCTTCTTTAAATGATAGTGCAAGTTTTAAACGAACCCAAACTACAATTTATACAGAATTATTTTAAAACTGCGATCGGGTAGTTATAATGTATTAAAAAAACCCCCTTGGCTTACGATAAACGATTGTTAAAAATGACGTCCATAATACCTATGTATATTGAATTCCGTGTAGACTATTAATTTTCAAATTTATTTAGTAAATATTTATTGTATCAGTGAAGACAAAAAGGGTAGGGTACGATAAAGCGGACCCGGTTTTTTATATAGAAGAATAAAGGTCCATCGATACCTAATAATTCGCATAAATCAAATCATAGACTATCAATCGATAAAAAAGTACCTATAGTCCTCAACAACAACTATACGTTTTTATTAAAAAATATGAATTTAATATTTACAGTGATGAAAACAAATTCATTATAACCAAAATTAAGAATACTGAAGACGGACCAAATTTGCTCCTCTCACAGTTTTACAGTGGTTTCCTTTCTCTTTCCACAAATTTCACATAATGGGTTTTTCTTTCAAGTACGAGTCCAACATGTTGAAAGCCACGAAATAAAGCAAACGTCGTGTAGTTTTTCCTTCTAAAATTGACTGCCATTTTTTAATAATCAGAATTAACTATGTTTAAATTGAAATATTATCCTACGTGATATTATGATATTAGAGTGTTTACAGCGGTTGATGTAGATTATTTAAGATAATAGTTCAAAATAATTCATCAGTATTCAATTGATTATATCGATGGTTATGATTAAGTAATATCGTTTTGCCAATTTCGATATAAAAATCCGGGTCCGCCTTATCGTAAACCCTACCCGACAGACTACAAATCTAACACCTCAAAGTATGATGGTATCTTGTGATTACCATTTGCAAAAGTATCCGCGAGGGGGTAAACCCACAAACCTTATCTAACAAATCATAATTAACACGGACGGAAAGTAACAAAGTAATATGGATTATTTATCAGTAATAACGGACTTCCCAGCTTATTTGATCTCCTAACACACCAGGTCTAGTCGTTAAAAAGTTTTGAAACTGTTACTATATATCAATAAAAAAGTTGTATCCTGTCTATTGGAATAGTTGCATCTCTAGGCAAATTATTGTCCTATCTACTACTGTTATAATGTATAATCGGAACCAGGACCTTCTGTGCTATAATTATTTGGATTTTATCCATACTGCATAAAAAAGAGAGACATCCTACAGGTTGACATCTTTATTACAAGTACGATCTACTTCAAATATATACGGCTTAGGATTAAATATTCCTGCCGGAATCACTGAGGGGATCTGCCATCTTGAAACTTCAAACTAAATATGCATTTTTACTATAATCGGTTAATTTGTACAACACCGATTATATGATGGCTATGAAGATTGGCATTATACTCGCAACACTTCCAAATATTAAAAAACTCTATCGACTTGAAACCTTAATAAGGAAATAATAATCTTAAACACATATATTGGTTTGTAAAAATGTAAAACTGATTTAGTTACTTTGTATATTTCCAAAGGAATGGTTATATTTCAGTATTTTTCATTGAAAAAACACAAAAAAGACTTCTCAGAAAATTCTCAGGTTATTCATAACGTTTGTTACGTGTTTATTCTGTCGTAAAGTTTTTCGTATAACGGCGGTACAAACCTTTGAATAATATACAATATATTAAGGGGGATAGTAGTGAACACATGTCTAGCATAATTTATAGCCAATTCATACTGAAGTTATACAATGTTAGGGTTCTTTGGCTAGTCTCAACCAATAGAAAGTTTCAGGATGGCGGCGGCCATTCACAATTGTACAGAATTACGGTCCTACAATTGAGATAACATTTTTGAGCAATTTAGAGCTACTATTATTCTCAATATTTTTTCCATAAAAGCGGCCTTTCAAAAGTTTTAGAAGCACAGAAAAAATCGATCTTATAATAATTCGAGATAACAGCACCTGTGAAGTCTACCTTACTTTCGACTAAGCCAGAAGGGAAATATGACCTCCTGAAGTAGTTTCAAAAATGGTATCATAGCTGTCGTTATAACAATTCTCAATATATTGGATTAAACTGGTAAAATAATTCATAAGTATTAGCTTATCTTGAAACATACAAAAATTAAAATAAGCATATAAATTGTTTGTTTAAAATTGATTATTGACTATGGTTGATGGAATATTTGAAAGGATAACAGGATTTTGACGATTTTAACTAGTTATTTGTCTAGACGCTAATTTAAACCTAATGTTTTATTAAATGCATGTTCATAAAATTGCATTATGTTCGTTATTTTCTACAATGTGGATAGTAAGCATTTTGAAACTAATAGTTATTGGTAGAGAACTTATCCAAGTAATATACTGTAACTTATTCGTGTGTATTGCATTAGTACAAATTTTAGTTTGAAATTGCTATAAATTATGACATTTCACCGCTATTTCCGCTATACTACTGTATATTATTCTAAACTGCACCATTTTGATTTAATTATTACCAATTCAGACAAAATATTACAGTTTTTTTAATACACATTAATATTACGTAATAATTGCCAAGTTTTATTACACTTACACTTTTCAACAACTCTTAATCTTTAAAGCAGTCGGCCATTCACAATTTGGAAAAAGAATGGTTTTTACCTAGGTTTTTTGTGTTTTTATATTTAACGT
>NW_025788738.1:0-8567 GCF_021130785.1 Homalodisca vitripennis
CCCAATAATTTTGGTTTCCCAAAGGGTTTTAAAAAAGATGGGGGAATTTAACCCTTTCTTCTTCCCCGGGGGGAGATAAAAGGGTTTTGGGTATGCAAAGGGGGCCAGGGGAAAATAATTTACGAACGAAAAATTTAAACGTTATCCATTCCATAAAATACTTTAGTGCCACCATAATTACCGGGATGAATTTTGTTTTTTCGAAACGATTTTTAAAACAAAATTGAAAATAAAAACCCCCTGACCGTTAGACCATTACACAACTTTTTGTTTTTTTTCTCTCCTCCATTATAATTCAAAATTGTTTCACGGGATCACATCAAAGATCTTTGTTCGTCTTTGCACATTTCACAAGACTTCCCAAATTAATACATTTCCAACAAATTGTTGAGAAACACAAAGGTTAACTTTATGAACTCTAGATTCTTCCGTTAAAATTTCATCTTGACGGTCTCTAAATCAAAGAAAATGAAAAGAAAGTCTTTGGTTTTTGGTTTGATTGTGTCGACCCGCAGGGTAACATTGATGGTTCGGGGCATGAATTCGTTACAAATTTTGCAAAAAACTTCACCGCACACATTGTTTTGACTTACGTTGTTCAAAAACACAAGTCTTTGGCACTGTAAGCATTTTTTACGGACTTACAACGTTCACTCTTATGAGCCGCAAAACAGTTCTGATTTTTCATGGTCATGTTACAGTCAGGGCATAAAATTCCCCCAAGCTCCTCTTTACAAGGCGGAGAGACTGTCTGGCACGCATGACAGATATTTGACACCTGTGTTCACTTTGTGGTCGTAAGGGACATGGCATGCTTCGCGAAAAAATGGCACGCAAAAGCTGCAGTTAGGCTAGTTATTACATTATAAGGGCCTTCGTGATACAACAAGTTTATTTTGTACTGAGCATCGGAGTTAGTACCTGAAAAATAAACATCTCGACCCTTATTATCGTAATTATAACTGTAATATTGTACTTTTGAGGGGTCTTGAAATTTATTAAGTTCGGGGATCCCCGCTCCCTGTTCAGAAATTTGGACCCCGGCTTTAGTCATCAGTTTTTGGGCTCTAAAAGTTTGTCGCTTACCCTTGTCTTCACGTATAGCCTTGAACTGAGGATCTTTTTTGGCATAGGCTTTTACTACCACTATAGCTCGGGGCAGACACAGACTATCGCTATTCTTAATAACTACGATACCTTTACGTGCTTTACATTCTTCTTGGAAATTATTGTACAAACCTGGTCTTCTGAGGCCACCACTACCTACTGGAATATTGGTGCGGGTGCACTTAACTCTAAATGTGTCCATGGACTTAATCGAATCCGAATTACTTTGGATAAGTTTTCCAAATATATCCCAAATTATATCCCCGTGAACTTGATTTGCAGGTCTAAAAAGCGATATATCCGGAATCTTTGGTCCTAAAATTCAGAGAATCTAAAGTGAAGCCTAGGTAGTCATATTCGGTAGTACCGGCTTTCGCCTTTTTGACAATACTCCCAAAACCCTTTTTAATCCAATCAAGTTCGGACACTCCTTTGGGTACTGGGTTAAACTTGAAAACTGTTTCTGACCCATATGTTCTAAACCTTCTACAGTAGGTTTCACCCGGGATGCAAAACTTTTACGGGATCCATGTTGTATGTAATTAGCTCTAAAATAATACAGCAAGCAGCTTTGATACAAGCTTTTGGAATGGGTGTTTGACTGTTCAACGTCACGTCTAAGAATGACAAGAAGACCACGTTACGCATTTAAGTAAGTGTAGGAGGTGCGCATGCGCAGTAAACTTTTTTACAGTGCACTGTGGTATGATGTAATAACCGAAATAAATTACACAAAACTTGATTATAAATACGACACACAAATAAATTAAATGAAATCTATGTTGGATTTGTCACTACGATACAAACACAGTAACACAACGAATTAACTTGTTCACTTTCATAAAAACACAATAACACTGTATTAGATTTAAAGAAGCAATAGTATAAACACTTTAAGAACACACACACAGTGTAAAGGAGTTTAATGTCTGTGATCGCTAAATAAAGTACAAGCACTTAATAAACTGAAAATGTAATAAAACTCCTATAAGCTAATTTACTTTTATAAAATTTCTTGTCTTGATATCGACTCTGTATACACAATGTTGTGCAATATCAAGGAACAGAGCGACATAGGTCTTACCTCTTTGACGTCCACCTCCAGACTGGCGAGACAGGGAAATCTCTGCCGCCTGTGTAGAACACCGACCAATCAGAGTGCTTGGCGGCTATTTTAGACCAATCAGGGACGCGTTTATTCCGACCAATGAGGTTCTCTTAAAATTGCGGTTGCAGCTGTACCGTTACTCGTCTGGGTTTTTACATGTAACCGCAAACCTCAATCATCGCATCCTGTATGATTAACTAAATTCAAAGTATACGAAGCGGTATACGTTTTTTTTAAATAGACTATAAATAAGTTAAAGCTCTTTACATCACACTCGGGAGAAAAATTAAAACTTATTACACACCGAATGCAGTACCTATGTATTATTCCGACTGTATTCAGGATGGCAGATATCCCGTGCTGTACTGAAGATGTTATAATAGTTATTAGTTTTAATATTGTTGTAGAAAATGAATTATCAGAGTCCGAGGATGCAGGTAACCGCAAACCGCAAACTGTCCGTTACGAGCAGTGTCATGAGCCGGTGCAATGGGTAAGTCACTGTGGTCGAGATTTCATAAAGTGCTAGTATAGATTATAATATAAACATTAGTATAACGCGGTCTCGAGACGATTGGACTAATACCTCTGTATGCGTCTCTTTATAAATAAATTAAAGTAAGGGAACAGCTAGGAAACCAGAGTGAGGTATGATGGGTCTTTAGATGTCCAAGTATAAGCGACATATATAATTACACACGGTAAAGCTTAAATTGTATGAGATGGTATTCCGTATTAAGCTACGCCCGCTTGATATTATGAAAATGAGAAGCCTGGCCGTTAGAAAGTGATGGTGGATTTAACGTGGATAAAAAGTTGGAGTGCCGTAAAGGGAGGCGTGGGTTAAGTGAAAACAAAATACTTGATTAATATGGAAACTAAATGTCTAAGCAGTAGTTGAAATAAATGTATGGTGCTTTGTTAATAATGAAATACGGTTCTTTTAATTACCGGTTAAGTCTGTTTGAGAGTTGGGTCCCGGAATGAAGTGATAGACATCCAAGTGAAAGGTAACAGAAATTAGGGTCCCGTGATGGGTTGCGTGGGATAAGAGTATATGAAGTACTTCGTAGACATTAGGTGTCCAGGTATTGAAACATATGCACCGGCATTGATCGGCAAATAGTAGTCGCTCAGAAGGTACGCCTCGTGTTATAAGCTGTTAGCTTGAGACTAGGACCTCGGGATGAGAATATCCTGTTGGGAAAGTACTCGGTAAATATTAGCATTACACTTTCAGGTAATGTATGAATATTTGTCAGTAAAATGAGAGTCCCGTGTTAGGCCTGGTTTTTTTTAATGGGGACCTCGGTATGTTAGAAATTGAACGAAATGCAAGTTTGAACCCTACGAAGGTAAGGCTAACTAAGATTGTGCGATGTGCTCGGTAAATACTCGTATATGGAGATTAATACGGTAAAGGTGTTAACTATATGTGTGGGAACCAGTACAGGGTATTAATGGTGGGAAGACAATTTTCGAATGTGACGCTACGCGTAGTAAACATTTAGAGTGTGGAGTCGTGGAGTATGTGTAAGGGCTAAGAGACGTGGTGTACGACATATTATATGGATGCCTGTTGGACTTTGTGGATACTAGTCGGTAATGTGTAGGTGGTCTAAATTGGGTATGGGTGATACCCCTGGGTAAGAGTACGGGAGGCATTTGGAAAGTGTTGTTGTCCCGTCAGTGTGAGGGTGAGGACCTGAAGACGCTAGGGTACACGAGATATAGGCGCATACACACGTAAAGCTCGGGGAGTTAGAAATCATAGTATGTGCAATATCCGTAGTTAAGAGCGAGGTATGGGAGACAATAGGAAAGTGTGAAGCCTCTGCAGGATCCGTTAGAAAAGTAGGTCTTAGCATGTACAGGAGACGGACTATTGCAGGCCTATGTGGTACATTGGTCGGTTAAAATTGTAAAAATCTGGGTATAGGCTTTATGCCTGACTAGGAGTGGAAAGTGTGGGGCCTCGGTAGGGTGCGGATGAGGGCCGAAGACGCTTGGGTACACGAGAGAGAGAGAGAGAGAGAGAGAGAGGAGAGAGAGAGAGAGAGAGAGGAGAAGAGAGAGAGAGAGAGAGAGAGAGAGAGTGGGAGGTTGTAGACGTATACACACGTAAAGGTCAGGGAGTGAGAAATCATAGTATGTGCAATATCCGTAGTTAAGAGCCGAGGTATGGGGAGACAATAGGAAAGTGTGAAGCCTCTGCAGGATCCGTTAGAAAAGTAGGTCTTAGCATGTCCAGGAGACGGGCTATTGCAGGCCTATGTGGTACATTGGTCGGTAAAATGGTAAAAATCTGGGTATAGGCTTTATGCCTGACTAGGAGTGGAAAGTGTGGGGCCTCAGCAGGGTGCAGATGAGGGCCGAAGACGCTTGGGTACACGAGAGAGGTGGGAGGCTGTAGGCGTATACACGCGTAAAGGTCGGGGATTTAGAAATCGTAGTATGTGAAATATCCGTGGTTAAGAGCCAAGGTATGAGAGGTAATAGGATAGTGTGAGGTTTCTGTAACGATCATTAGAAATACAGGTGCATGTCCAGGAGACGGGCGATTGCAGGCCTATGTGGTACAATTGGACTGTAAAATGGTCAAAATCCCGTGTATGAGCGATACGCTCGGTAGGAGTACTGGAGGCAATCGAAAAGTGTAGGGTTTCGGCAGGGTACGAGTAAAACGGTTAAAAGATCATCATTCATCCGATTAAAAGATTAGGCGATCAGAGTACCGATTTGGGTAAAAAGTTGGAAACCCTGTGAGGAACTGTTCAGGTATGGGTCTTTCAAGAGACGGGGTATAGATGGGTGGCTAGTCCTGGAGTGAATTGTTAGAAATAACAGTGTGGGTAATATTATGTGGTTAAGAGTATTGGAGGCATTCGAAATGTTTGGGCAGGGGCCGTTAGAAATGTGGGTGCGGTTTTGTCATGCACTCCGGTACTCGAAAAGATGGGTGACGGAATATGTCGTGCATTGCCGGTAAAGGTTAGGCGGTCAAAATCCGGGTATGGGCATTTACGCCAGGCTCGGAGTTGCGGGAGGCAGTAGGACAGTGTCGGACTCCTGTAGGAGCCATCAGATACGCGGGTGCGGGTGTTAAGACTCTCAGGTACTCAAAAAGGTGAGTGTCAATAGACGTCGACACGGAACCTGTGGACGGGTGGTTAAGCAGTGCAGAAAGTCAGAGGTGTGTGACAAACAGGAAGTCTAGGTTGAGATAAGTCGTCGGAAAACAGGAAGTCTGTGGTTAGGAAACACCGAAATGTACCTCCCATAAGAGACAATCTCCCATTGGCTAAGGGGAGGGACCAGGAGGTGACAGGGGGTGTAGGAGGGGGTAGTGGGGGCAGGGGGCGTGGCCTAGCCGCCATTGCTGCCCTCTCATTGGTCCAGAGGCGATGGTGGTGGCGGGGGGGGGGTGCAGGGGGCGTGGCCTAGCCGCCATTGCTGCTCTCTCTATTGGTCATGATTTTTAAAAAATAGCTTTTTAATTTTAAAACTGTTTAGCTTCAATGTCTTCAAAAGGAAAGTTGCTCTAAGAAAGATAAAATGGTATTTGAAACCGATTTTTTTAATATCCGATGCAAAATTTCCGTATTTTTGAAACTACTTGATTACAATATAAATGATTGAATTCTTTTGGGGGGGTTTTAAAACCAAAAATGCCAATACCAATTTGGTCAGTCGAAAATGAAATTTCGTAAAATTTTGAGATAAACTTGAAATAAAAAAGAATTATCAATGAAAAACTATTTGTCAATATTATGTTATAAAATCGTTGCAATTAAATTCATTTTAAGAAAAACCAAATCTTACACCATTTTCAATTAAATCGTTAATCACATTTTGGCTTTCAAATAAATAGTGGGTTTGTATGGTTTGCAATAAAATCAGAAAATTTTAAAATTTCACTTGTCATGATTTAAAAAAAAATGTATAGTTGTTAATTCCCAAAGCTTTTTGGGGTCTCCCGAAAATCTTGATGAAACGAAAAATTTCCCAAAAAAGTTTTTTTTTAAATACCAAAAAATTTCATAAATTTTTTCCTAAAAGGGGCAGAACAATTTCTTTTTTCCCAAACCTTTAAACCCTGTGATTAAATAATAGCAATTACCTGGGTTTTTGCACATATTTTATTTATAAAATATGTATAAGTTATTAATTTATTTTCTTGACTTTCACGGTGATTAAACCAACCAAAGGGAATTTAAATCTGAGGGGGCTACCCCGGGAGGAATTTTTTAAATAGGAAAGGTCTATGTTAACTGCAACCCAAAAATATTTATGAAAAATTTGGAAATTTGGGTCCGTAATTTTTACATCTTGAGTAAAACACTCAAACACACACAAAGACATAATTTATTTTTAATACGGGTTAGTGGAAAAATGAAAAAGTATCACGTTTGGCCCCATGGGGGGAAAATAAAAGAATGTATATTTGAAAATTAAGTTCTAAGTAAAAAAGAAAGAAGGTTTTCTGTGTAAACATTTTGAAATAAAGAATTTTTCGTATTCAAACGGCGGTATTAAAAAAATTTTATTATTTAGACAACTCAAAGTCCCTTTTAACAGCCAATTCCTTGTTTAATTTTTTTTTGAATTTAAAAAAAAAAATAAAATTTATCAGTTTCACAAGCCCGGTTAATTCCCATAAGCTATTTATAGACCAAAAATTTAAAATGTTTTTATTATATTTGGGGGTTAGAAATTTTGGGCCGCTACTGAAAAATGCAAAATTTTCCCGGGGGAAATTTTTTCACGAGGGTTGATTGTATATGTAATCTATTTCCCCCGGGGAAATTTCTGTTGTAGATAACTTGAACCTGGGAATAAGTCATGATTGTTAATACCCCGCGCACAATACTAAAAAGCCCGGGGTCGCTACTGATGCATACCCGTCATTTTAGGGCTCTAGAAGGATTTAAACTACATAACTTCGGCAGTCCCCTGCTGTCCACATTCTCTGCGATGATCATCTCTAATCGAAAAAATATTTTTGAAAATCAAAATTTTTTTTATTGTTGTGTCTGTTTTTATAACCTTTAAAACCCTTTGCTTTTTTCTCAAAAAGGGGGAATTTTTTTGCAAAAAAGAAAATACATTTATACACTAAATCCATTAACATAAGTTCATTTTAATTTTTTTTTTGTAACAATTTTTAATTCTATTCCAAACCAAGAAAAGGTATAAACCCATTAAAAACAAGCTCTTTGTAAAAAGCATTGTTTCACGTGAATGATTTTTTTTAGTATAAAAAAATCCTGACATCATTTAAAAACCTAGTGGGTTTTTAAATTAAAAGAAAATTTAAGGAAAATTTTATGATGGTGTAAAAAACCTACTAAAGATGGAATTCCTGAAAAAGTTTTGGGGGTTTTTTTTTTTAAAAGGTTTCCTGAGAGTCGATGTACCTTATTGCCCTCGGAAACCCATTTTTTACCCCCTTAAATCCCATCTGAAACTCCATAAACCTCCATTGGTGGTTTCCCTACTGGCCTTTTATAGAATAATTACTCTATCCCTCGGTGTTTTAAAGGAACTCAACATCTGGGGCCCCCATTCAAGTTTTGGGCTGTCGAAACTTTACTGGGTAAAATGCCTGCTTTTTTAAATATAGGGTTGTCATTTATTTTATGCAGAATGTTTTGAAACTTAAAGGCAAAATCAGGGAAAGATCCTCATATGGATAGAAATAAAAAATTCTTAACAAAGACTTGAATGCAGTTTTTAAGAAAGTATTTATGAAGCACCGTTAACTATCCTCTGCGCAATAAAATGGAAAACCCGTTAGAGTTTTTACACATGTAACCCCGATGTAAATCAATTTTATGTAGGTTTTTGTACTTTTAGCACGCTTATGTAACCCCTGTTTAGAGCTGTCTCTTTTTTTGTGCACTGGGGGGCCCGGCATACAAGAACATTTCTAAGAAATTATTTTTTATGTTACGTAAATCAATGAGACGGGGAGAGGAAGTGTTTGAACAGGAGGGAAATTAAATTTTAAAATTTTCTCTGTACTAAAGGTACAATTGTTTACATAAGTATGTGTGGCATTGGAACTCAAAAAAAAATGCGTAATAATCATCCAAAAAATGTATTTTTGGATCCTACTAAACGTGATCTTCCTTCTTTCTAAAAAAAAAATTCTTTATTTTTAGTTTTATATTAAATTTAATTTTTGTTAATATGATTTTTGAGAAGCTCAAAGTATCTAGAGAGTAGAGGAGATTGCAATATATTTGAACCTGAGTTTAAATTGTGGCTTATCATTACACTGTTATTTAAAATATCGCCCCCTTTTTTTCCCTTGCAAGTATAAACGCTTTTTGGGATTTCTATGTGAGGA
>NW_025788739.1:0-8881 GCF_021130785.1 Homalodisca vitripennis
GCCTATATAGAAATGAAAAAGCGGCATGCAACAGTTCATAGTTCAGGTTATTTTCGATATTTAGATAGACAGATATACACACCGACAAACATTTTTTTTTCAGCTCCTCAAGTGAGAGGATCCATTAATATTCAGGTAATTATAACGTATTCTGCATTATTGAAGAATATTTCAAGTAGAAATATATTTGAATAAGTATCCTGGGTTATGTGAAACGTTCAACATCAGCACCATGTAGGCGGAGCCACAACCAATATCTCCGCCTGCCAAATTGTCGCTGACAACCGTCACGTCATCACATTGTATTGATGTGATCTTGCTGAATACAGCAACTTTATCAGAATGTTTGACGAATATAGGCAGTTCATCTGCGCGTGTGACGTTCTTGCTCCTAAGTGCCTGACTTAATAAGACATTATCATACATAAACTATTGAATTAATACTAATCTACTACTATTATATTGATAAATGTTATCATGTTTAATAAAAGAAATTGCACATTTGCTGAGATATTAAACTATAACTAAGAACGCTCATGTCCATAGGGGTGTCCAGAAAAGGGTAAACCTTAATATCTGTGTTCTGATAAAAAAACACACATTAATTGAACTCTATTTTGTAATTGTAATCACATAATATCTATTTTTACTTTATATTAATATACCGTACATGTTTAATACTTTATATATAATTTTTATATGATCTTTTTAAATGGAACAATTAAATAATATAAAATAAAGAATAAACATGTTTGATTTTTTTTATATTTGTAAATATAAGAATTTTTGTGATATTTTGTAAATAATATTCCACCAATCGTAACTAATTTAATGTTTTTAATAAAATACAAGTATACGCAATACTTATACTTAACACTACTATTAAATTTACCACACTAAATAAAATGTGGAGAACCTAACTTGATAGCAATCCAGTGTTACTCGAACAGTGATTTGAATTACATCCAACCCAGAACACTATAGTAGACTCCAAATTATTCCATTTGGTTGTAATAGAAAATACTATCAAAGCTAAATATTTTAATAAAAATGGTAAGTTTAGAATAAATTTATAATTTATGTAAATGCTTCAAAAAATTTATTAGGTAGAGTTATTGTGATACGAAGCGTTTTAAATTGTAACTGCTAACGTTTTCCCAAATTACCACAATACTGTAGCCTAAGCATTAAGTGGATGGATTGAAAGTGCCTCTTAAACTAATTGTATCCCCTAAAAAGTTCTTTAAGGCTTATGTTTTAAGAACCAATTTACTATGTACTAAGGGTTATTTCTCTAGGTATAAAATGTGCGTGAGCAAATAATGTAAGTGGTTTATACTCTATATAGAAACTAGCCGTTACCTATTCTGTAACTCGTACTTTTCCACTGCAGAGTATTTATGTGGCCTCATTTACATATACAATACTTATAATTTAACACCCTCTAACATTAGTAACTTTCAAATACAACATTATTGGGAAATCCATTTTAAAATGAAATGAAATTGAAATAAAAACTCCTTTATTAAAGAGGCATATTCAGAACTTTCTACCACTCAACCTCATATTGTATGCAAGACATTTACAATAGTTTTACGTGTAATAGCTTGTTTAAACTTCATACACTAAACTCTTATATCATTCTGAGCGTGGCTATAAATTTCTGTTAATGATAATTGGCGGTTCTAACAGTGTAAATGAACACTTGTAATAAATAATTTTAAACAAATAAAGTCCATTTGCATTGTTCGAACCTGTTACTGTCAGAAGAACCATTGAGTAATCTGGTACCACTTTCTAATGAAATTTGTTCAAAATGTAAAAAAAAACTGAATTTGGAAGAAATATTTATTTTTTTCTTTGCATTAATATTAGTTATAAAACAATTTATTAGACTATTATTTAAGTTTTATGCTTTATAAGGATTTAATACACTTTAATTTAAAACGTCAGTTTCTAACTCTTTAATGTTTATACCTCAATAAATTTAAGTAAATCGTTTGATTATGAGAAAGAAACGAATCACCGTTTAGCTCATCAACATTATCTCCGTAGCTAACAATGTATGTTACTGTACTGTTTATCGGGCCCCAGTGTCAGTAAATCGTTCAAGTATGAGAAAGAGATACCACGTACTCTGTTTTATGTTTGGAATACTGATGTGATCAATTGGCAATGAAACAGAAACGATTTCCCGTTTGGCCCAATAATATTATTCCCGTAGTAAAATTTTTGTCTTTTATTGCACTGTTTATCGAGCCCCACTGTCAGTAAATCGTTCAAGTATGAGAATGAGATACCACGTACTCTGTTTTATGTTTGTAATACTGATTTGATCCATTGGCAATAAAACAGAAACGATTTCTCGTTCGGCCCATCAATATTATTCCCGCAGTAAAACTGTTGTCTTTATTGCACTGTTTATCGGGCACCAGTGTCAGTGACTCGTTTTTTATGAGAAAGAGGAACACTATCTCTGGTTTATGTTTCGAATACTGATGTGATCAATTGGCAACAAAACAGAAAACGATCACTATCAACGTTATTTACCTCTAGTAAAATCTCATTTGTTTTTTGCCTATGAGACCCTAGTTTCATTGAATCGTTTAACAAATATTCTATTTCATCGCTTTGATTGAAATGGTTAAAATCTAGTGATACAACAAAAATCGATTTATTTACAACACAAGATATAGCATTTTTATGTTCCTCAGTATTAAACCTTTCAGGGTTTTGACCTTCAGTACACCTGTTAAGGGCATTCCAATTAAAAAAATAACACTACGAAAAAGTACATTTGTATCCTTTAGTAAACGTAACTTTGTTCAAGTTAACGTCCACACAATTAAGAATCAATTTATGACTTAAACTGGAAAAGAATACATATTTATTTAGTAGAGAAGGCACATTTTTGTAATTGCTTGTCCAGTGCTAGAAATTAAGAATTGATGTAAAAAATCTTTCAACGAGGACAATTAAAATAGGCTGATTTTTTTTACTGAATCTACCTAAAATCCGGACTCTGTTCAGCCATCAGTTTTACGACCTACTAAAACTACCTTGTTCGTTATCTGGAATTTTCCAAAAATTTTGTAGATATTAATGGTTCTTGTTTTGTTTGGTGTTGGTTTGGAATTTACCTTCAAGCTGTTGGCCCCCAAGTTGAGTGTCAGACATGACTTCTTGGTCCTAACTACGCCTGGTTAAATAAGACAATCCGTTAGACTTTGTCTGTTTTTAGTCCCTATTATGCCATAGTTTTGACTATGTATACCTTTGAATATGGCTTTACAGACATTAGTAAAATCTGCTTTGAATCCCAAATCATAAAAAAGCTTGATTATTTTAAGTTTAGAACATTACAAATAAAAATTCAAAGCTAACTGTTTAGTTATAACAGATTTAAAATAGGCGGACTATGTCAGATATTATAAAATATGGTTTGATCCAATCGGTTATTGAAAAATGTCCATTCCATATTGTAACAATCTTAGATACATCATCTTCATTGTCATAATAGTAGATTCGAGTGCTTGTTTTTACCAAAATATTATATTAACCTATATAGAAATATTGTTGTATAGGGTAGCGTAATAGAAAATTATGTCAGTTCTCCAAAACCTGCATCACTCTACGGCTTTTATATAAGTTATGAAGGCAAGGCCAGTAGCAGTTACACAGAAAACTTCTGAGTGCTTTTACCCATCAACTGCAATATGCCCTTTACAGTAAAGCCGATTACGACCATTTACTCGGTAACATTGTTCAGAAATCAAAACTTTCTTCTTTATTGTACAAACAAAACAGGTTCTTTCTATTAAGCAAACAAACTACAATCTACGAGAAGTATTTCCTGACTTTTCAATGTATAACGTTTTATGCGCTAACGGATGTTTAAGGTGGGTAAATTAATATACAATAACTTTAAATATAATTTAATTTTTAATATTTAAGGTATTAGTAACGCATTACATAATTTTCATTAGTATATTAACATAGTATGAGCACATTGAACAAAGCTTGCATATCTGTATGAAGTAACTGTAACTTAATTTAACATTTAAGCCTACCGCACAATCTAACAGTATAATTAAAACATCGCATTCAATCAAGTCTCGACTATACGTAGAATGAATATCGCGAAATAATGCGAAGAAATTCGAATGAATAAGCGAATTTCATGAATAATACTCAAAACGTCAAAGAATGGCTATATCATTCAGTTCAGTTAATCCTCTCTATTATATATAAGAGGAGATAATCTATATATAAGAGGAGATAATCTATATATAAGAGGAGATAATCTATATATAAGAGGAGATAATCTATATATAAGAGGAGATAATCTATATATAAGATACTCTCACAACACACAACATAAAGATTTTCGTTAGGATCAACCACCTAGAAGAAAAAAATATATGTTTTGTCATGTCACTTTCCATTGAACTAGAAAGGAAAAATCTAACACAAATGTTTATAATGCTCTCAATATATTAGACAGGAATTAGATTACAATGGCCGAAAGTAGTCTCTTTTTGTACTACCACGGGGCTGGAAATACTTTGGATTAGAAATATATTAAACGGCCGGAAGTAGATTATTCAGACCATCGTATGTATATACAAGTTAAACATTATAGTGCCGGAAATACAGAGTGTCTCATAACTCTCTGCACAAAGGTATATCATATTATTGCTCAGGTCAAGAAAAAGATATTTCACCATATGAACGTGGGTCTCCAATTGTTTATTTGCCGTCTGTCTGTATGTGATTTTAATATAAATATAATATCTTAAAAACTAATCAAATCAATAATACATAAATAACAGTATTTAAAATAATTTGTCACAATTCTAGTGACATCACAATGATTTAAATCGAATAACTGATTGAGTGCAGATTTACTGTGACAAGACATGGACAACATTGAGAGCTGCTGTTTATTCACTCCTTGTATTGTTGGCTATTCACTGGGAATCTCATATTATGTATAATTTCATAATTATATACGTACACAATAATGAATAAATTAAAGAAGCCTTCATAAAACCAATTATAGGACTTTTTGATGTTTAAGAAAAACCTGTCAAATAATTTTTGTCCTATGTTTAGAATTATTTAATATATAATTTAAGATTTTTAACATTTCTGGCTACAAAATGTGATGAAGTTTCTTGTCACTTGAGATGTTACATCGCCTTGTTTTACAATTACAATCTATTGTTTAATACCAAAACGACAATGAATGAATAATGAATAACGTTTATTCCAGCAGTTTATATATACGGCATTTTTTATTTGTATATATAAAACATATTTTATATATTTATATATATATATATATATATATATACAAATGTGTAAGAGCAACGTAACGAGTATCACAACAAAATATAACAATACTGGAAAACCTACATGGGCAATCTGCCTGTTCATAGGCCAAGTTGTATCTAACCGCCAACAGAAAATTTAAATGATACGCTGAATATGTGAGATATGGAGAAAGAATGATGAAAAGATGATTTAGATATATATTTTTATTGCTTCTTGAATTTTACTTCTTGATTTATTTTGTATTTTTCTTCAAAGTTTGTATTTTTAAGTGGTAAAAGACTAATTAAATAAAAACAGTACAGTGTTGATAAACTAAGTAATTAATTTATTTATGTAAGATGAGACCCCGTATGCTTCACCCAAAAACATTACACTTTATAAATAACTTCACTGTACTACCGGTAACGTATTTTATTCTATAAAACAAACAAGTACTTTTACTATAAGTATTGCAGTATTATATAATATAGTACAATATTGCAAAGTATTATCCATCATTATGATACAATGTACCAAAGTATTTCAAAGTACCTTGTAAATTATTATGCATTATTCAGTATTATTACAAGATCTATACAATACTGTACAGTACAATATTGCAGATTTTTCTAATATTACAGTAGTTTGAAAATGAACTAAATTGCTCTAACATTTCCAAAGTATTCTATGTTAAACTCCATTTACTGCAGTTACTATAGTGGTCTTCTATTGCTAATATAATATTTTTACAACTTTTCTTCTGTTTTAACTTGTTTTCTTATGTTGCAAACCAGTAATTGTTAGTTATTGTAGTTTTCCCTTATTTGTTAAAAATGTATATATAATTTATCTATTCTGTTGCATTGCTCAAAAAGGCACTGTTGAGGGATGTTAATAAATTAAAGGAATACATAGAAACATTTTCAGTAAAAATCATTAAACGGCAGTGGTCTCGATTACCAACATACTTACTAGTGTATTTTTCTGGTAAGTATGGCAAATCTGATTTTATTAAATAGAGTAACAAACATAGTTGAAATTTTTACATTTGATACGAAATAATATTCTACAATTTTTGTGCCTTAATATTTCACTTTCATAATGTTTCTTTGCAAGTGTTGTTCGTGAATACATTTGTTTAAATATGTTGAGCTTGAGGATTTATTACAAAATATGTTTACTTCAGTCCTTGTAACAAAAATGCAGTAACATTAAAAATAAATTCCAATTCTAAAAGTAAAACTACTCACTATTGTTCTATTGGGCTGTTGTATACATGAGTGTTCTGCCACATATTTCAACTTCATAGCTTAATAACTTAGTATATCATGTAGATCCGTTAAAAACCAACGGTAGGTAACAAATAATTCATAATCGCTATACAACAATAAATTTCATTGATTTTTGTTGACAGTTAGTTATTTTTAAGATGGTTATAAACCCACATATTACAACTGGGAAACTGTAAATTTTATCGATACGTCTGCCGTAACATCTGCATTCGATCCTGCCTCGCCTCTTCTAGCATAAAGTTCGTATACATTCCAAAATTACCGTTATAATGTTATTATTATACATTACCTTTATATGTTTGCTCTTTTATTACTTTATTTGTAGTAATTTGCTTAATTTTTTCAGGCTCCCTGTACATATTTACTGCCTTAAACATGTAAACATATAATTTTTTCAGTAAAAGTTAACTCAATTGAAAAAGATTTTTGCGAATATGGATTATATATGCTACTGAAAATTATATGTTGGGAAGGTAGCTTTTATGATTCTACAGGTGTTTATGTAAATATTTACCATTTATCGTTAATATTTTGAAAATAAAACAGACCACAACTAATGTTAAAAAATACAAGAAGAAAAAAATTTAGACTTTCAAGAGATTTGATTATGCAAACAGGGATAGTCAAGATTCGTTTTTAAAATGGTTAGTGCCAAAAATTAACAAAAAGCAAGGGCATAAAATATATGAATAATAGAAGTAAAAATATGTTAACTTATAAATAATAGTTGTAGTCAACTGTATAGTTTCTTATATATAAAACAAATAATTTGTGTGCCTCAAAAGTTATTAAACTTTGTTATTTAAATAAGATATCTTATTAAAAAAGCGTAATGGTTTGAATCATATATATTAAATGTCTGCTAAATCTACTTAACGAAAAAGGAACTTACTTAATCGTTTCTTCCCGTTTTAACAATTCTCTAAACATTTTTCTTTCACGATGATCTTTTATATCATTCATAGTCAACAAGGAACAGCCATGTTAAAATATTGACACGAATATCAATTTAAAATCTGTACATGTGATCATAACATTTTTCTTCTGTGTATTTAGGTAATTTTACACTAATAGGAAACCCTTTTTAAAGATGAAATAATAATTTTCATAAATATATTTATGGAGCTTAATATAAAACGTAAATTCTATTTTTTTCCTTGTAATAATATTTGTTTTAATAATAATTATAATATTGAGCAGTGATTTTTGTTGTTGCTCTCATTAAAAGTAGAAAGAAGATTGGGCTGTTACATTTTAAAATCATAAGTCATATCGGAAAACTTTAATGATTTCAAACTATGTTAATACAACAAGTATGCAAAATAATAACACGTATTTCAAACTTCTGGATCCATATGCCTGCCTGGCACAAAACCACCTCATATGACCTTAAAACTTATCTACTTCATAAGGATGTCTTTTATATACCAAGTCAGTAGCTTCGGTATACGTTATATTAGTATCCCTATATAAATCCTATCTATCCTGTACTAATCCCCTTTATTAACAATGTACAATGATATGACACCTTTACGAATATCAGTAGATTTTTAACAGGTTACTGTAAGTAAAACCTGCTCAAGCTATTACTCAAATTATAAAGAGATTTTTATTTTACTTTTTAGAATTAAATTGATATTTGATATTGATCGATTAGCCTCAAATAATTGGCAGGATAATGTTTTTCCCGTTTTTACGTCTGAGATAATCTTCGACGCTTTGAACCAACACCTCAGAAATACATTTTTATACACTTTCTTTTATAGTAGGAGTTATCTGGCCAGAGTTCCGAAACTTCTTAAGACCTAATGAGATACATACACAGAAATTACGTTTTTTAATCCCAAATATTGATTTTCATTGCACACTTAAAGGAATTTTAAAAAAAAAAACTTACTAGGTTGGTTTAAATACACTCCATGATTAAAATGAAGTTAGGTAACGGAGAAGAATGTAACCGATATGAGGAATGTAAATCAATATGGTTTAGTTCATCGTAAGAGTGGGAAGGATTTTGTTTTCAAATTAACTCGCTTCCACCCTATAAGGAAAATTAATTTTAGCTTTATGTTGGTGCACTTACTTGAATAATTTAATCAATATGATAAGTATGCAAAATTCTAATATCATAAATATGGAATTTGTATAATACATAATAAAAATGATTCTATTTGTAACGATTTTTGTTCTGTTTGAAATATTTTATTTCGAATATAATACATAGGGTAAAAATATTCGGTACTGGATTTAGTTTCATTATTAATAGTAAAATA
>NW_025788740.1:0-9759 GCF_021130785.1 Homalodisca vitripennis
GTTGCCAGGTGGCGGGTGCATTGTGGAGTCCAAATGGGAAACATTAAAGTGGAAAAGACCTCTTCCTTGGATTGAAAAAGGCAGGTTTTCTCTTTACTTGAAGCTTCAAGGGGAATCTGCCAGTAAGCGCTTTTGATACCCAAAAGCAGACAAGTATTGGGCTTTCCTTAAGCGATCCAAAATCGAAGTGACATGAGGTAAGGGGTAAGCATCTCTGCAAGTGACTGAGTTGATTTTCCCGGAAATCGACGCAAAACCTTTGGCCACCATCAGGTTTATCCACAAGTTTGATTGGGGAGAACCAAGCACTTCTTGAAGGTTCTACAAAAACCCAGTTAAATCATTTTATCAAGTTCGGCATACACAAGCTGCAATCTAGCGGGAAAACATGGGATAGTAGCGTTGCTTTATGGGAGAAGCATCTCCAGTGTCAATTTTATCTGCACTAAATGGGTTTCTTCCTAATTTATCTCCTTGATTGCAAAAGTACTTCTCCAAAAGATTATTTAAGTCTTCCCTTTGTGACGTAGTCAATTTACGGTAGAGTCTTGTAGACCAATTGCACATATCTGGCCTCGTGTTGGTGGGTTCTCAGAAAATTCCCAGGACTTCTCATAGGCGTCCATAACAATTTATGCAAAAGCATTCCAAAAATCTTTCCCCAAAAATATTGTTTGAGATAGAGAAGGTACAAAAATGACAGATAAATGTTTTGTTTTATGAGCGAGAGTAATAGGAATGTTGGCTCTTCCAATAATCTTATTTTTTCTGGTGGTCAGCAGTTTTCACAAATTGGTTGGACAATGGCCGAATTTTTGCCGGGAACTTATCAAAAATCCACATCAGGTCTCTTCCGATCACTGTATTTGAAGATCCAGAATCTAACAATGCTTTTGCAATTTAAATCCTAAAAATTCGAATTGATAGATAAAGGTCGCGGATCATTAGCGGAAGTTTCAATCAGAATATTTATACCTTTAGGCAATGAAGCCAAATTCACAATTGGACTACTTATTGGTTGACGGTAAATGAGATAAGGGAGGCGGTACTCCTAAGATTGCCCGAGGAGGCATCCCCTTTCGTTATCCCCGTTTTTTTTGAATACACTTAGGAACAGGGTGGTTTTGCGATTAACCTAGCATGCCTACAGCCATAGCAGGAAAAGTTTGCCTCTCTTTAGGACAATTACTGTACGGCCCTTCCTCACCACAATTCAAACATTTGGGAATTCCTTGGGGCAAAATCTCGTAGGTTTTTTAAGTGCCCATGAACCTTGATTGATTTGAGGAATTCTTGCGAATATCAGTGCGAGAGGTAAGCTAGATCAGTGTTCGTAAGGCAGGTGCCTGGCCTAGGAGGAGGCTCGACTTTTTGTAGTTCTCAATCTTTCCCAGCTCAGCCTTACGTCCCATTTGTCGGTGTTTCATCAATAGAAGAGAATCACTAACATACCTGAGTTTCGTCCTGTAATTAATGATTTAGATTCTTAGGAATCTGACGGAAGCCTGATGGGTTCCGGAATTGGATTTGAACAATCGACCATTTAAAGACCCTCCATAGAAGCAATGAAAAGATCAATCTGCTCTTGATCGCCTTGAGTTCTGTTCATAAATCTCCTGCAGCAACATATCGTCTTAATCCGGCGTACTGAAAAACAAAGTTTCATCTCCATACACAATTGCTCCCAGGAATTGACTCTGCCCCACGGTCGACCGATACCACAAATTTTAAAGCATTTGCCGGTAAAATAAATCAACTGCTGAACCTAAAATCGTTGAGCTTCCAGGAAACTCCCGCGAGGCATGACGAAGTTCCTCAACCCGCTGCAAAAATGCACCAATGCTCTGGCCAGGACCATTACTAAACTGTAAAACCCCATATTGAAAAGACTGGTAAAGGCTGTGCAGTTTCTGGCCTCTATACATGACTCATCAGGTTTCAAGTTTTCCTATTCCAAACCATAGTAGATAATTCCTTGTCCAGCATGTCCAAGAGGGGAAGGTGCTTTTCTTGTGCGATTTTCTTACGACTTTACATTTCTTTTGAGGAGGGTGGAGTTTCTGTATTGGTATCACTTGGGAAGTTGCCTCCTTCTTCCGCAGTATTCACTGACGTATCTTCAATCGACCTTTCTTTCTTCAGCTTCGTCCAGTTTTTTCGCATGCTCTTCTAGCACCGTCCAGCTTTTTCGCAATGCTCTTCAGCACCGTCCAGCTTCTCCGTTTACTTAGATGAGAGGGAAAGGAAGGTATCTAGCATGTGTTTTGTTCTCTTTAATAAGTCGTCTTTCTCCTCCGACTGTGTCTTTATACCGGTCCAAGATCCACAGGTATACGCTTCCCACTCGCAAGTGTAAAGTAAAGAAGCCAAAGGCGGGCAGGAAAGTTTTCGATTTTTTTTTTTTTTATGCATTGTCTTTTGTATTTCCTTCATCAATCTTAAAACTAGCTAGAAAGGTCCATTGAATTTTTCCTTACATTCTTCAAGTTCTGGTTTCATGCATTTAGATTACTGATAACGTTCTTCCTATATAATCTCTACATTATCAAAGAAAAGCTTTGAGAGAGCCTGGATCTCAATTCATTTGCATTTCCTTGTAGTTAGCTAAACCTCTAAGTTTCATAATCATATTCATTTTCATGACGACGAGTAAAGATAATATGCATTCATGGTGACAGCAGAATCCAAATTCCAAAGTGAAAAACGAAAAAAACACTCACACACTTTAATAAAAGTTAATAGAGGTGTAACAGGTCAGTAAACAAACCCATTATATAATTACGAGTACCGACAAAAGTAGTTGCATTATACATGTTTTAACCTAACCATAATGTCAATATCAATCACCATCCAGAACAAAAAAAAAATTCACCAAATATATATATAGTCCCCCACACAAGCCAGGTCCCACGTTGACAGCGCCAAATGTAGCGGGTCCCAGTATGCTCAGTCTAGCGGGGTGGGAAGGGTAGGTGTGTTTTTCACAAGGAGGTTAAACGCCGTTGTAGAGTTAACTGTTAAACTGTTTCCAGTAGTAGTGTGGTAGTGAGAACGGAGTCAGAACAAGGGAAAAAGGCCCCGTTACTGAATGATGGGTTGTAAAATTAATGACCTTTTTAACCAAACAAAGTATGGAGTGAGTTATATACAAGGTTAAAAGTTTAAGAAAAGAAAAATACATGTAAGAAAAGCTAAACTCATTCAAGGTAATCATTAAGTTTAGAAAAATTCTAAGAGTCTGTTTTTTTTTATTTGCACCAAAGAAAAACATTTATTAAAATTATGTAATTTTACATTTCATATCATGGGGAAAAAGGTTTGATTATCCCATTTATGTTATTTGGATCTCAAAACAGTCTGAGGGTACAGTTAACCCTTAGATTTATCAATACAATATTCCCTAAACACCAGTATATTATACACTAAACAACATTGAACTTGGCCGGCCACTAGTAACTCTGGTATTTTAACCCATAGATATCATCACAAACAATACTTACATAAAACTAGACACATATTTACACAAAGCAAACATTAAACATCAATATGTATCCAAATAAAGAAAGATATTTTTAAGTAATTATTTCAAAATAACTACGTAGATCACAACCATAACGCCTCAGTAAGGGCTCACGGGTTCAGGGAGGAGGAAAGCACCAGTTGCAGGTATAGCAACGGGCACTGGGTAGGTAGTGGTAACGCAGCCCTATGTGGAGGCACACAAACCGCTCCCGAACTAAATCCCTGAGCACATTTCAGACAATAGAATCTACAACAATATTTTGACACTTAAGATGTATAATAGTTGCTGCAGAATAACACGTACAATTTTATGTTAAACAATAATAACAATGAAACATAAATATTCCGTGAAATAATCGTAACATGAAGTATTTTTGAGAGATTTATAAATCGGTTTGTAATGTACATAAACCCCAAAAATTTAACTATTTGTCAATTACTCAATTTACAGTAGTGAATATAAATGAGATATAGTTAATTAAATTCTAACAATTAAATTATTAACTAAAATAAGCTTTTAATAGAATTCTCTTGAAAAACATGCTTTTCATATTTGTTTACTACTATTCTACAAAATGCACCTTTTTCTTACATACATTTTGGTACAAAGCACCGTAGCATAAATTACCAACATTTATTATCCTGGAATCTTACAAACAAACAGCAAAAAATAAAACAGACTAACAGATAATTTTTAACTTATAGGCCACACAAAACACTATTTATTACACTAAAGTTACAATTTTGTTGTTATTTTCAAATGCCTTATTTTAAAATAAATGTTCTAACCATTGCAACAACATATGTTTGGATCTAAGAAAAAATATGATCCATTAAAACACTATGATAATTTTTACAATCTGAAAGGATTTTATATTTATGGAAGTACAAACTTACAAATTAATAAAGGCTCAAGTAATTTCTGCTTCTTAATTTCACTAATATATTTACTCTGGTTGGTTGAGAAAAGAAAAAAATAATTCCAAGTATCTGTATTCAAAAGTATTTATAATTTCTTGGTCGCACACATTTATTTGACTTAAAAGAATATTAAAAATACATCACATTGGCAACAATCCAGTTAATGGGCCAGGAAGGGAGCAATGTAGGTAAAGACAATATATATAACCTCGTGGAGACTCAATTTCCAACTGAACAATCTTCAAACTATCGCACCATGAGAGAGAAGAAGGTTAAGCCTCGTGGAAGCCTGTCAGTAAGTAACAAAGTCCATCCAACAGGAAAGTAGGAGTCAATTGTTGTTTGGCCAGCTCGGGAGCTGCAGCTGTTTAATAGCCAAGCTGATATGGATTTTCCAGGTTGATCAGGCCTGTCTGCCCAAAGTTAATAAAATCAAACTCTTACTCTCTGTTATAAAATTTACGGTTCACAAAAAAAAAAAGGACACGAGGCACGGTGGAACTCGAGGATGGAAGCAAAAGACGAAGCAATTGGTTGGGATTTTATATTCCGCTACGCGGAAGAGAATTAGCGAACAGAATATAAAAAATTTCCACACTAAAATATAGGAATAACCCCACAGAGTCTTTAATTGTTCCTCACTCCTTCAAACGTTTTATCAGTCTGCAGACCAAAAGCAAAGCCGTTAAAGTTACTTCATTGTCCTTTCCCAGTTGATTCAAAAAACCAAAAAAGAGCCATTGAATCTTTATTAAACCAATAGTAGAAATGTATACACAGAGTATAGAGATTTTGGGTTGTAGGATTATGAACTTTTATACCATTTTTAATTTTGTAACTTAAATTAAAAACTATTTATACATATTTAACAGCATTAAATTAATTTTACATATACGATTAATCAATTTTCTCCAAGTACCGATGGGTGGGCATTGAACATAAATCTCTGTGTCTTTTTAGACTCTAATTATATAAATAAGTATTAGGGGAAAGAATGTCTTAACCGACACCATCCTTAAAAGTTTTGATTAAACTGTTTCTCTATTTTCTTAGTCAACAATGGGAAAAAATATAAAGACGGGAAATCCTTGTGTATACAATCTACTTTATTCTTTATACACTTCAATATGTCACTCATGGTTTTGATTTTTTGTTCACATTTAATTACTAGAATATTAATGCAATTAAATATCGGTTTGAGATAACTTCAAAGTTTACTTAATTTAATTTCCTCACATTGGAAAGTATGGGAATGGAGTAATGGAAGGCAATAATATAAATGTAGCAATATTTAAAAGGAGAAACGTTTCTAAGATTGATTGGATGCAGTACCACTGTAGCTCGTTCTCCTCTACTACCCGGCCTCTCTACCGTGATTGCTACAAGACTCTGTCCATTCACTCTGACCTCCTTGTAATGTATTTTCTTAGGTTACAGTAGTTACTGTATTACTTAATAAATATAAAAACAAATTTCAGTGTAATGTGTTTGGTGTTAACTTTTGAGAAATGTGATCAAAAGCTGATTCATGCCGGACTTAACAGAGATGTCAGAGAATCGAGATATAGTAAATATTCTAGTATATTTTATAGTTTTTTCAGTTCAAACATAGTGGAAAACTGTAAGCACATTAATTTACAACACTTGAGCAAATTTCGTCATTGCTCTAGAGTGATATCTTCCGTGAAGATAATTTTAAACTGAGAGATGTTCTCACTGTAAATAAGTGTGTTTTAACATCACTTGACTGTAATCTCCACAACGCTGCCAAATACTATTATCTTCTAATATTTTAATATATTCATGGTTTGAATGTGGAACGGGAAACGTGCTCATAACACCGTTCATGTAAAAATCAAAGTTCATCAATTCTATAATAAAGTAGTATGTAAAACATAAAAGAGAAAATTATATAATAAAAACTTACAGGGAAGTGAAGTGAAATATCTCCAAAGGAACAATGTTTGTATAAGAGACGGCCCATTTTGTATTGTAAAAATAGTTATTTTAGAAAGAATAAAGATCATCAGCCGCCAAGGAAAACCTAAAGGTTAAAATATCAAACGAGATTTTTTTTACATATCGTAATTTTAAAACATTGAGCACTTAAAAACAAACCATCAGACATGAAGTTAATACTTCATAAAAATGGCCAGATAGAAAGATTTTAACAATGTCGTTTTAATATCAGATGAAACTCGTTAAAATACTCTTGGGTACTTGAGGCTGAGTTGACATTTCATTCATGTGTCTGAGGTTGTATAAGTAGTTTGTACTGACTTGATTTCGTATTTTAAATAATTAGAGACACGTCTGTCCTTGAAATGTCATAGAATAAGCATCTACAGTATATACAGGGGAAGATATGGTTATAATTATTTCAATCACTGTGCCTAGAGAAAAACAATGGTCATTAATAACACTTAAGGATCGAGTGGGAATTCTCACTGACTTTAGAGTAAGTATCCCGCATACCAATTTTGTGGATACAAAAATAAAATAAATTGTCATATTTTTTGATATGCGAAATGTTTTTTTAAACATCAAGACCTTATGAGAAAAACCAGAAAATATTCTAACACTCTGCACTAACAATGTAGATTTGTACTATTTTTTGGGGATTACATTACTTTAACCGAATAAACTCTCTCACTCTATATAAATACAGGGTGGAGTGGCTCTTGGTCCTGTGACAAAATATTTGGGGTTATAATGCAATGTAAAATGTGATACCAATGGTGGTTATAAAAAACGTCTACCTACTCCAAAAAATTAGGTCTGAAATGAATTATTCTTCAGTTTTTCTAAAAATTTCCGTGTTTTTTGTACGTAATATCTGATATTTCTCAGCAACGTATAGACATATGTAGGGAAACTACATCATGTTTAGGATTTCTCCGTTAAAGTTTCAATTTGAAAAAGTTATCGGTTCCAAACGGTAAGAAAAGAAAATTAAGCTTTCAGGTCGATTCAAATGGCAAAGTTTTCTAAGTTTCAGAAAAAACTGAAATATCATTTGAACCCCTCGAACCCCATCTTTTTACCACCACACCTGTACTCAATAAGGAATGTGTCAAGTGATATTAAAAACTTTGCCATTTAATTCGCTTTAAAATGGTAAGCTATATGAACCATAAGTTAAGTATTCGGTTACCTACTTTTATCGGTTTGAATATTAAAAAAACATGCAAGTTACAAAAAGGTTAAAACAATTTCACTACAACTGTACTTAAATTTTATGCTTTATTAAAACTGCCTCATAAAACAAGGAATTGAAGATTACAAAAAAGTATAAAAGCAGTCTTAAAATAATTTGTGGATGCTAGTTACAGATTAATGGTCACATCCTTTATCAATGTTTTAAAATTCCTTATCTTAATCACTTTCACCCGTATTGTACTTTTCATTCCTTACCTGTTTATGTGAAGACCAGTGTCCACATGAATTACTTCTACCTCCAATAGTTCTTCTGTTCAATTTAGTCAAGTGTAGGCGGCCATGGAGTTCACTACTCGGGAATACGCTGATATGCACTTTATTTACGGTTTTTTTTTATGGGAATGCGCGTGCTGCCCAAAGAGAGTATCAAGCTCACGACCCTGATCGCCGTACTTCCCGGTCATTCTGTGTTCGTCAAGGACTACAAAAACACGGGTTAAAAAAGATTGTAAATTAATTCATTTCAGACCTAATTTTTGAGTTTGACTTTTTTATATCAGGCTATTGTATCACATTTAAATTGCATTATAACCCAAAAAAAAGTCTTTGTCACCACCAAAAGCCACTCACCCTGTATATATATATATTATAATAATAGTAAATAAGAGGATGTTTATGTATATATGACATGATAGGCTCCAAAACTTTATGGATGGATCATTATGAAAAATTTGTTTATGAACATGGTATTTTTCCACGAAGAAGGTTTATATAGCTATGCTTATTGATTTTAACTTGCTACCAGGCGGCGCCTGAGAAAAAGATTTTTAAAGCACCTAAACATTATTAACTGAAATAACAAGACAGGTAACATATATTGAATAGCCTGTTTGGTGCTATGTTATGTCGGTATATCTTTAATATAAATTTCTGGTTAAACTTTAAGCTTCCCCAGTGTTAGATCACTTTATAATAAAGTAAATGTACGTGTGCAATGACTAAATAAAACCTTAAACCCCCCACTTTGAAAGGATTTTCTTGATCGTGACAACACTACATTCGCAGTTGGAAATATAATTTCATTTGGAACCAGAAAGGGCTCGTACCCGAGCTAAAGCTTACGAAAAGCGTGCGAGAAGCCGCGGGAAACAGCTAGTATCTTATGATTTTCATTCAAAAGTCATAATAAGTTTTGAATATGGTTTAAAGAGTATATGGACGATTTTAATGTAGGTTGAGTATTATTACTCTGACATTTTAATTTCTAAAAGGTTTGAACAGTTTTGAAATGCAGTAATTTTCTCTGCGTCAGTAATGAAATATTAAAGTGATATTGTAATATCACATGTACATGGTTACCATTGGAATGCACAACATTACCGTCAATAGACTTTTAATTAAGGTTCTTAATTTCGTGGAAAAAATGCATTGATACATGATGCATTGATGCAAATAAGGAAGATTGCTCAGAAACAAAAGTGCTAATTATACTTTCTGTACACAGATGAGCACCACCTGAAATATCTGTCTCCACTGGTTCTATAAAATCACTGACAACCCTTACTGTGTTCAGTATACGCCTCAATAGTATCATTGCAGAATATCTAAGATGAGGATGAAGATTATGCAAGTAATTTTGCTGGCAGTTGTTGGTTAGTACATTTTTTATATTTCTAAACATTTTCCTTCACGTAACTTCTTATATTTAGGAACTCTTTCATTCGATATCAAAATAACTGCAGTTATCTTCAAAGAATTCCTTTTTGGAAATCTATAGTACACATTAATCGTTTTAACTCAGATTTAATAGGTTTAGTAAAGTGGTTCTTAAATTTGAAATAACTTTCTGCTCTAGAGTTTTCAAAGCTATTATAATCAACTAATTTGTTTCGAACCCATTTTAGTATACAGTTTTTAAAGTCCTGACCGCTCTGAAATACTGATTGGCGTATTAAGGATTGTATATCCATAGTAAAAAAATTGTGTCAGCATGTTTATTGTTTTGCACAATCATTGTTTATTAATACGCGTCTTAGACATTTCTTTACATATCATCCACTAAAGCTTTTGTTTAACTATTAACCTGAAAAAAATTTCTCAAGAATTGCTTCGTTAAAGAGGAAAACAAGCAAATGAATTGTGTTTTAAATTTCAATT
>NW_025788741.1:0-8484 GCF_021130785.1 Homalodisca vitripennis
GCAACTCCCCTAGTGTAGCTCTACTTAACTGGTTAGTTTGTGGTTAACTATCAAACTCAGGTACTTTTAGATCCGAGAGTAGTTTATTTGTAATTTCTGTACACTTCAGAAAAGATTCAATACTTAATAACCAATTATTGACACAATTACAGTTGATATATATATATATATATATATATATATATATATATATATATATATAATGTGTGTGTGTGTGTGTGTGTGTGTGTGTGTGTGTGTGTGTGTGTGTGTGTGTGTGTGTGTGTGTGTGTAAAACAAATACAAATTTATAAGAAAGAGTACAATAAAAACAGACGTGTTATGTAGATCATAACAAAAGTGCCGTTACCATGATGGTAAACACATTTCCTCTATCACATTTGACACCAGATAGACCACCAAGTAACTTGCACTGTACATTATAATCAACTTGTAAATTTACTATATCGAAACTATCACAAAATTCCACGGCCAAACCGCTAGTTAGTTCATAAGCATTGCGTATAAACTTCATATTTTGTTACACGAGTACCTATGAAAATCTAATTTGAGTTTTTTTGTGTCTAGGATTTCGGAGAGTTACTCTGATTGCGCAGGAAAGAAGACACCGATAATTATCAGGGCTGTGGCTAGCATGGAACTTGGAATTATTTACTATTAGGAGAATTGGCTAAACTAGATATTTCTTTAATACAGACTCGTAAACTAGATGATCTCGACAACTTCAAACCAATTTGAATAACTATAATAGAGTACGATAAAACTGTTATGATATCCATATACCCAATAACAAAAGTTGTCAACACAAAAATGTAACCTAAGTGGAAAGCAACAGAGCAGAACGATGACCGAACACTCATTGCAGCTGATGAATGGAGTGAGAGAGAGAGCGAGGGAGAGGGGATGGTCAGCAGCACAGTAGTACACTTAAACACTAGCAGACAGCGACAGCAGCAACGAGGCGGCGACAGATGACTCAGGGTCTTGTCTTCCTGGAACGCGCAGTTCTAACCTGTTCCGAGCCGCTGCTCGACACACTGAGCGCGACCCGTACCCCTGTGTCCGCAACTCTCAATATCTCTGACACGTTTGTGCTTCACTGTCACATGTTACAAAATCTTACCGAATTATTAGCTCTGTATTCTTTGAATAACTTCGGATCACCCCCGACGTAATGGAATAGGAAACATAATTATAAATTCAATTTTAGAGGAACAAAGCAATAAACATATTGAGTTATTCTATTTAAGTTCACACAACTCCTCTTTAATCAAAGTATAGCAATTATTGTGTATCTTGTTCTCTAAAAAAACATCTCAGCAAGTTATACCGAATGGTTTAAGTGCCGTTGTGTTGTCAGACTGAGCGTCTTGTTCTATATTAACTCATTTTGCCTACAAAGGATGCCGCAACGATACTGTTTTTATCTTCTGACTATCCACATTTTGAAATTAGAATATGGATGGGCAGAAAAAACAAACGACTCTTGAAGTTTTGGTTTTACGTTGACAAAATAAAAAGTATTGGTAAATCTGTTTCTAGTCGCTATGCTCAGTATTATAACTAAGCTGTTACCGCATGTACTGTAACGCTTTCTATTTGATCTGAGACGGTGTTACGGGCCTTTCCAGCGCGTTAGCACCGCGTCACGCCTCCGCGACCATAATGTTACTGTATCAGGGTTGCGAGTTGTCTGGCGATGGCTAGGATCTCTAGAAGAATCAGTGCACAGACGCAGTAGACACTGCCCATTACACAGTAGTTGCCAGCAGCTTAATGGAGCCTCTAATTAGTCGGTCTGTGCACCATTGGCTTTGTTCGATCACTACGGCTTTTAATGGTACTGTCCACCTTTCAGGTAACACGACGTTCTAAAATAGTAATAATTACGTCCCTGCACAATACTAAACTTGATTGACGTGCATAACACTCGCAACGAAATAAGCGAAACATTTCAAAACATCAATGCAAAACATCAAGTTTTGTCAAGGTTAAAATAAGCCAAAAAACTATTTAGTTTTATTATTTACCGGTTAAATACGTCTTTAAGAGTCTATTTCGTATCTATTCCAATAAAATTATATAAAACATGAAAGGAATTGAAAGAGTCCTGCTCAGTAGAAAACAAATTGCCGTAACATACGCTTGTAGAAAAGCACGCATAAAGGTTGGGACACACATATCCGCACCGCGCCCGACACGTGAGTCGGCCGATTGTCGGTGCGGGCTCGGCTCGGTTACCGTGAGGCCACACATGTCCGTATGCAGTCCGAGCGCAACAATCTCACTATTTGTAGTAGAACATGTTTCTTTTGAATTCGAAGTGACAGATACTTAAAAAATATTCGGAAGATTAAGTATTGCTTGAGAAAATTGTTAATATCGTTGGTGTTATTTTTATTAATCGCTGTGGTGAATGAAACATTGTAATGCTACAGTAAAGCTTTGTACAATCAGCTGGTATGTAAAATTTGTAAATATCATTATCTTGGTTATATTTTTTATCCCTATAATTCTTGTTCATTGTGTTTCATTGCAATGGATTTCGGTCAAATACACTATAAACAGTATATTTAGTGTTTTTTTGTATTAAACCCAAGAGCTATTGTGATGCCAGAGAGTTTGCCATGTTGCAAGCCCTTTTATAATAATTTGTAAAACATAGTAAATATTTGTAAAATATATACTGGAGAACTTACAAAAAATAGATTTTACAAAATGTTTTTTCTTTTATAGCTCCGAGGACAAATAATTTATTGCCAGAATTAGTCAAAAATAGTAGAAACATAAATATATTTTCTAAAAAAATTTGAGTATGGTTGATCGGTCAAAATGATATTGAGTATTTGTTTAAGATAATATATTAGTGTATGGTTAGTCTTGTCTGCTAAGTTATAATAATATTTAAATAGACACGTTAGAGCATTATAAAATAATTATTTATAATATAATATTTAATGTTACATGTGTAAAGCCTAATATTTGAATTGTAGCCTAAATCATGCATAAATCCTTTTTGTTTAATACAGCACACTAGTTATACTAAATTTAAACTTTGAAACGTAAGAGTACATTATTTACTACATAAGCTACACTTACTTTATTGAAGTTAAAAGAATAAAAAAACAAAAATGTCATAGAAACATTCTAAATACGACCCTTACAAAATACCGGAATAAATGTATCAAGTAACTTCAATACATCAAAGAAAAATAGATTTTCGCGCAAATAATTACATGCTTGTTATTTTTTAATTAATGAAAACTGTTTATAGATTTTTCATAATTCGAATTTAGTTGTTTAAAATCACTTAAGGTACAACATGGTTTTCAAATTTGTTGTAATAAGAAAATATACACAATAAGAAAATATGACTAGTTTACTCTAAGGTAAGAAAATGTAATACTTTTAATAATAAATATGATTTTGTACCCGAACACAGGATGTAGAGTTAGTAGGCTATACTAAATAATTCACTAAAATAGAACGTGTAGACTACTTAAAATAGTTTTAAAAAAGAAGAACGCAACAGTAAACAACATATGATGCCGCTCGTAGACCGCACCGTGCCCGTCAAAATCAAACTAAACATATCGGTGACGGTGCGGGCACGGTGCGGCCACGACGGTCTGGTGTCGGTGCGGACATGTGTGGACTTGCAGGTTGAAAACTGCGCTGCAATTCTTTCACCGTATGACGGCCAGCATACGGCCGACTGACGTGTCGGGCGCGGTGCGGTTATGTGTGTCCCAACCTTAAAACAGCGTAGCGAAGCCGGTCAGGCTCAGGCGTGCGTGAAGTTTTCTCCGGGAAAGTGCGGCGCAGCTGAGCTGTACAGTAGCACGCAGGCGTTCTGTTCGGGGTGGAGTGGGGAGATTGCTTTGTTGCTGGTGGATAATTACGAAACCCTCAGGCATATCTTTATGTACTTAAAGAAGTACACTCACTCCGACAAATCTTTGCATATTTTAAAGAACAGCCTACTCAAGTTACTTCAGCTGACCAGCTGACAGAAAGTGTCCTGACGTAATTTTGTTGGCTGGTCGGGTATTTTCATACGATAAACCGATGACGGTCAGTTGTCAAGGAACCTGCTATATCCATATTAGTGGGGATTGGGAACGAGCCTTCAAAATCACGTCGGCGGAACCATGTTATAATATATATGTAACTTATATACAGCACGCTATATTTTGTTGTTGGTTCTACTTGATCGACGTTCCAAAAGAATCGTCAAAAGAGGATATAGAGCAGTGCCAATAGACAAAACTTCATCTTACCTCTGGACTGCCCACGTAATTTCCGTGGTTCCGTTAAAGCGAAATAAATCACTTATTAACCGGCATTTTAATATTTTGCCACAACATAAGATGTTACACACACACACACACACACACGCACACATGCACGCACGCACACACACACACGCACGCACGCACGCGCGCGCACACACACACACACACACACACACACACACACACACACACATATATATATATATAAATTATCACAATCAGTTGTAAAACTTGTAATATTAGTAGACTGGATTTAATTGTGAAACTTATACAGTCGAAAGATAATGAGCTTCGACACGACCTGGGACTGATCATCCCATACACGATGAGACCGTGCTCGTAAATGCTTACATTGAGGAGCTGGCTGCTCGACATAACATCCGAGTAGTAGATTTCAATAAAATTGGGCGGAGGCATTTTACGAAGCACGGTCAACATCTCTCAATGCGGGGCAAGCGGATACTCGCGGGGATGATAGTGTCGAGCCTCGCACTCCTGAGACCCGCTCCTTCGAGACTCCGGGAGTCTGTGTCACCGCCGCGTATCCTCGCTGCTACAGCGCCCCCCGTTCTCAGTACCACCGTCCCGAAGCTTGGCGCCTGCTCGATGCAGACGGGGGGGTCGACTGTTACCACTCAGCAGTCACCACAGACATCAAAATGTCACTATAAGCCGAAGCACTCAGGGGATCCCCTACGCCAGGCAGTGAGATAAAAATTGGACGCTCTCCTGAATCAAAATAACATGGGGACAATCTTGTCGGTGGGAAGCCGGACTAGGGGTGACTTCTCGGATCCAGTTGCCGCGAAGCATTACAAAAAACTATAAATAATCTTCAAAAACCCAAAAAAATTCAAAATTCAAAAATTTCAACAGATATAATTAAATTGGTTTTCACCAGAATGCCCAAATCGCAACAAACAAAAGTTGATGAATTGGCAGTCCATGTGCGAAGAACTTAAACCTGATGTTTTTATAGTATCTGAGCACGGTTTCATAGTCGGACCCACGATTCTTCTTTTCAAAATTCCAAATTTATATACTTGGCAAAAAATACTTCTGTCGAAACTATTTCAAAGGGGGCGGTTGTGGCAATTTTTGTAAAAAAATTTGTCAAAATTCGAACCTTTCAAAATCAACAACACGTCTGAGATGAATTTTGAGGCTGAAGGCATCGAAACTCGTGTCAGATTGTGTTGGGGAAAATAGCAGTCTTTGGGTTACTACAGATAACCCAATGGATGCAGCAATTCTTTTTTTGAAAAATTTGAACAAAATTCTCAATAACCTTTTTTCAAACTCAGTGAAGTTCCTAATAATGGGAGACTTCAACATTAATGTAATGGATCCCACTGAACCCCTCACCCAGCGGCTTTCGTTGATGTACTAGTTTCTTTCAATCTTAAATTGGTCCGTGAATTCGCGCTACCGACACGAGTGATCCGCTCCAAAGAGTACTGCCATCGACACTGTTGGCACCAACATTTCCTGACCTGACAGTCTCTGTTCTTCGAACACTGCAATCTCTGACCACTTTGCGCAAGGAGGGCCGTGGTTCATGGGTGCAAACTGGAAAGTCAAAAATTCTAAATTTAAAGTGTGCCAGGACAATTCGGCCCTCAAAAATATTCACCACTTGAATGAGATTTTGGATAGTCGAAGCGCTTGGCAGTTTTTAGACACTAGTTTTTGGTAATGTCGATGACATGGTATGCAGCATTCAGGTGATGGTTTCAACTTATTACGCTGGATGTTGCTTGTCCGTTCAGGAGGACCAAAGTCAATCGCAAATCCTCACAAAAAGGTTCGGTGGATGACTAAGGGAATTCTTGTGTCTCGAAGTGAAGCTAAAATTTTTTTCACAAAATTTTCATTGGCAACCAAAAACGAAAATTTCAAAACCTTTTTTCAGAAATTACCGAAGGATATCTTATAAAAAAGTTATACGAGCAGCTAAAGCGTATGATGATAAAGTAGAGCCTTGGGGTTAACTGCGATATAACTTCTCGAAAAAACTGCTTGGGAAAATCATAAACGACTTATCTCGAGATCACAAATTTGAGCAAAAAACACCAAAGAAAATTGCAATCAGAATTGATAGACAAAATTGTTGGAAAATCAAGCTCAAGTAGCAGACGGAATTCCTCAATAAGTACTTCTCTTCCGTTGCTACAGTGTGAACTCGGCGTTTCACTGAAAACCAAACTCGGTTCGGGCGGGGGTAGATGCCTGTTGAACCAGTTGCATCCATGGCATTTGGCTCCTGTGTGTGTGGAGGGGGAGGTGCTAGCACGTGTGATACAAGGACATGAACTCAAAAAAAAAAACGTGCTTGATATGCCAGCGGGATGTCAGTTGTGGGCTTCTCAAAATCACGTTGCTATCAGGCACATAGTGAGACCACTCACAAAACTGATAAATCATTTTCTTTGGGGAAAAGGGAACTTTTTCCCGTCTCTCCTGAAGACGGCCAAAGTCATCCCCGATCTCTCCAATAAAGGACGATCCATTGCCTTGCAAAGCAACTATCGCCCAATCTCAATTCCTGACCTGTGTTTAGCAAAAATTTTGCGAAAAGATTTTTTATGAAAGACTTGCAAAGCATTTCTTAGAAAATAACAAAAATTTCTGAATCCAAGAACAATTTGGATTTAGGAAAAAACAGATCTAACATGTGGATGCTTGGTGAACAACCTCCTGGACAATGTTGGTCGATGGAATGGAAGGAACTGAGAAACATGTGCTTAGCATATTCCCTCGACCTATCCTAAAGCTTGTTGAGCTGTGTGCATCATGAGAACACTGTTGCACCAGTTGGGAAGAAATGGACGGCGTGCGGGGGGTCTTCTCGCACTTGTTGGCTCGCTTCTTTACCTCAAGGATCGGAGTAACCAGTGCGTGGAGATCTCGAACGTTTTGTTTCAATAACAAATATTAAAATGACCCACGGCTGTCCCTCAGGGCTCCATCCTTGGGCACTCTATCTTGTTTCTAGTTTAACGTCTGTAGTATTGAAATCAGTGATCCAGCATGGAACGCTGGTAGTTCAGTATGCTGACGACACTACTCTCTGTCTCAAAAACAAATCAACCCAAGATCTGGAAATCAATTCTTTCATAGAATTGAATGCATGCATTCAGTATTTTGCTGAAATAAACCTGAAAACAAATCAGTCTAAAACAAATGTCATACATTTTAGCCTTCGACAAAATGATCACACAGCGCACCCTGCTGTGTTTGTGGATGATGTTCGTTTAGAGGAAAACTGATTCCACAAAGTTTTTGGGAATGTTCCTAGATAGAGGACTGACCTGGGCTGATCATGTGGACAATGTATGTGCTAGAGTAGCCTCAGGCATATATGCCTTGCGGCATTTAGCAAAGTTTTGTTCCCTCAGAGTTTTAAAAATGGCCTATTTCGGCTTAATCCACCCACACTTTGCGTATGGAGTGAGACTCTGGGGAGGTTGTGCCAGAAACAAAATGGAAAGAGTTTTCAAGCTCCAAAAAAAAGCAATCAGAATCATTGCAAAGCTGAATTATAGAGAGTCGTGTAGGGAATCTTTCAGGGAGCTGGGGTTGCTTGACTTTGCCCTCGCCTCTACATTCTAGAGGTGATCACGTACTGCAAATCAAAGTGTGATTTGGTTCGTGGCGGTGACGTTCACCAATATGGGACAAGAGGCAGGGACAATTTTCGAACTAGTCAATACAGATTGACGTTATCACAACACCTCCCGCAACAAGTTGGTGTCAGACTCATCAACAAGCTCCTGAGAGTATAAAAAAATTCCATCAATCAAAATCAATTAAAACTCGTTCTCAAAATGCCTTTTGGTGTCCACAAAAGCGTTTTATGGGTGCTGTCGATGAATTCATGGATGAGCCGCTGGCGCAGGTCTAAATTTGCACAGTATTTTAAATAATTTCAGTTTGTATGGTCGTTTGTTTTTACTCTTGGATCTGGGAGATACGGTAGTGTTATATGTTTGCTTTTGGATCTGGAGTCAGTTTGAAATGTGCCTGACGCGAATGTATGGAATTGTTATAAAGTTGTGAATGTCGTATGAAGGTATAGTTGGGGGATATTTAATTTTTGTTTATGGACGAATGCGATAACAATGTTTAACTTGTTTTAAATATGCAATAAAGAACATTATTATTATTATTATTATTATTTATTATTAGA
>NW_025788742.1:0-10493 GCF_021130785.1 Homalodisca vitripennis
AAAAATATTATTTGAATATTATGTTTCCAAACACATAACTATTTACAGTATCTGAGGATTATATATTCTTTTAATAAATAAATAACGAACTATTGACTAAATCAATTTACAAAGTAAGGTTAATAATTTTTATAGCTAAACATCTATATCTTGTGAGCTGATTACAAAAATGAGTTTCTTTAACCAAGAAGAAAAATTGGTTACATATTTAATAGACCAAATTGAACCTTTATTGTCTATAAATTAATATTCATAATAAGTATGACATAGTAAATCTATTTCCTTGTAGTAATTGTTGTAGATTCATGTAGCCTTTTCTTTAACATTAAATGTATAGTTTAATATGTATATTCAATAAATATTTCCAACTATGATGTTCTGCGCTATATGGAATTACATTTTCCTGGATTTTTACTAATGTAGTATTTTTATATTGGCCTCTATCACATTTTTAATTGGCACAAGGTATTCGTAACTTCTTACTAATGTTTATACAAACAATAAATGATATACTGTTTGTAGCTTAAATTTCGGTCGTATTAGGCATTGCAACAAGTAGACTCGTGTAATGTTTTATATGTTATTGTTGCATATATTTGGTAGTACTTACACCAATACAGATAGTTACTGTAGTGTATATATAATAAGAATTTATTGAAACCATAAATATGACTTTTAGTTTTACCGCCCAGAAGAGGACAACTATCGTATAAATGTATACGACTAGGCACAATATTTGCAACCATAATCAGATTTCAGACATTTAATTCCATTTTTGTTTTTTATGTTTTTCTTTAGAGTATTCAAAACCCGTTTGATCTTGAAATTGAGGTTATTAAATTTACAGTTTAGTAAAATTTTTAATGCGAACTACAACATCCTTGTCGATAGCAGCTTAGCTTTTAAATGTAACTTCTACTTTTAAAATAAAATTATTGTATTTGTCTTTTAGCGGGCTGTTATGATAAACGTTTAATAAATACTTTGAGGCACAAAATATAACGTTTGGATCAAATAATAATAAATAAATTAAGTAATTAAACATTTTAAGAAATGGAATTAAGGGCGAAATATAATTAAATTTAACTATTGGTGTACAGGTGCAAAGTAAATAAAAATATTATTGCTTTTTAGTAAATTAGTTTTTAAATATTAATACACATTATTATTTACCTAACTAAAGATAATAAAGTTAATAACTTATTACAAATAGAACGTTAGATATTTATTTACTATAAAATCAGAGTGCATAGTGAAAGCAACGCCTGCAGCTTGCCTGAGCTTGTATGAAAGACAAGCAATGCATCTTAAATGTAACATTACAAAACCAAGCTTCACCCGCAAGTGAGTAGGATAGTGGGTATCTGTTTCGCTATACTTAGTTCCACTGTGGCTATCCTGAATATATGAATTTAAAAAAAATATTTTCCGTTAAACTTAAATATTTTATTGAGATAGTTTTCTTATTAATTGTTTATAGCAAATTGCAAATAGTAGGGGTTTTACAATAAATAGTGCTCATTTTTTAATATGTTTTTCTTACTCGCTGAATATAATAGACCTTTAACAAAATGCTGAATTTATCAATTTATTTTTATCAAGACTCTTCGCAATATACAGCTTACTGTGAAGAGATTTATTTTATTTTAAGAGTAAAAGTGTTAAGAATATAGAATTAAGCACATCTAAAGTAAAACTATCATTGTTTAAGATAGCAATACAAGGACGGTTGGGGTATGTTTTTTTTCAAACCTGCGTGGTTCCAATAATACATACAGCATTTTTCCTCTGAAACTAAATATAAGCTACAGTGGACAAGTTTATTACAGAATATTATAATATTTTCATGCAAAGTAAATGTAAAATAATGTCGAACATACGTTATTAACTAATCCCCTTAATATGTAACATCACACACAATACATTATTTGTTTTTATCTAGTTTAAATTAAAACTCATCATCGTAACATACATGAGTTATTTAAAAGATTGCTTTATAATTACAGGCCAGATAGAATAAGCAGTTAGTAGACAGTCTTCTTATTCGCTTCTCCGTATATCATGTGGTGGAATGCCATCTGATTCTTTTGATTTCTCTAATTGCTATGTAGTTTAGGATTGTTTAGCGACCTTGTGTTGCCATTGTCCCTCCCACCTTCCCACCGTTTTAAAGTTTGTTTACAATATATTTGTGCCTCATATCTAAATTTTGTTAGTTCTTAATGTTTGGGGATTTTTTAATATATGCTTCGAATTTTTAATGACTGTGATTGTACTGAATTCAATCCATTCTTTGCACAAATTTATCTCAACAGCCCAGACATTATGAGGACACTGTAAGACCCTTTTTTTCGGGGAGGGGAAATTATATTGCTAGTTGTGTTGGCAGGTAGAAGACAACTAAGGTAAATTTGGTAGTCCCTCTTATGTGGAAAATGTTTAACATCTCTTAAGTTCAGTACTTACTACAACGTTTTTTGACATTTAGGATATGTTAATATCCATGTTCCCTAAACTTCCCATAATAACCTCGCTTTGCTATATTTTATTCCCTATTACACTGTGGTAGATTCCGAAAATCCACTCAAGTATTAAAACCTGATAAATTTTTCTGGTTTCTGGAAAAGAATAACATAAAAAAGTCACAATATTGTGCAGTACAAACTTCGATCGTTCGGAAGAAATCGTTTATTTTTGTTCATTTTTTATAGAAATTTACGTCCACTATTTCCTTTTTTGTTAGCAACGAAACATGGCATATTTTTATCCTTACACAACTGTCTTTATAATACTAATAAGTCGTTGGAACTGCACCTAATAAAGTGTGACATAACGTTTTAAATACTAGAATCTGAGATAGCGACTATCTAATCTTAATTATATCTATCTAGTTTATGAATTAATTATTGAAAGATTTAATTAGTTATTAAATAATTATATTCAGAAAGTATATAATAGGTATATTAATTTCTATTTTTTAAACATTAAATATATTGTAAAAATTCACAAATAGTAAACCAACGAAGCTAAATTTGTTACTATGTGTAGGAGACAATTTCCAAACATTTTACACAAAACTCATTTCTGACATTTAGTGTTTCGAAATTCAAAGAATTATATCGCATTGAAAAAAACTATAAACTAATTAAATAACCAAATTTAGAAATTTAAAAATTTCGTGGGACGTATTTTATTTTTAACTATAAGTAACGATTATTTTCAAAAGTTAGTATAAATTAAATTTACACACTAAAATGTTTCCAAAATATACCAAAGTACAGTCCGAGGTAGCCAGGCTTTAGTAAAGCATTTGAAACTAACCTAAGACTAGCATCATAAACCATAATTCTGATATATCACTAGTTTTCAAAAAAGCTGTTGACGAAAACAGTAAAATATATTGTAACCATTTTAAATAAGAGGTTCTTTCTTTATGAAGTGGTATATAAACTGTGGTGGTAGTGTTAATAAATTATGTTACTATGTACAAAATATATACCTTTTTCAAAAGATATGCGTGTCAGATAGACATTATGGTGTCGAATTGTCAATTTCAGTGTTATTAATATTAACACTAATAAAAGTACTCTAAAGTCTCATCATTAAATGTGTTATGTTAAAATTAATGGCTTAGGCTAAAATTAATGTGAAAAAATAATGGTTGTGTTACTAAGTATATTATCAGATGTAGGAATACTAGTGTTAATCCTTGTGAGAGCAACATACCGTAAAAATTTCCTTTATTTACCTACGATTAATTAAAAATATAACATTTGTAACAATACGAAATAATTAGTGCAATTTTAATTTTACCAATAACAATCTTGATTGATAATGAATCTACAATAAAACGAAAAAATTTAATTTTATAATTCGTTTCAAATTTAAAAATGGGGAACAATCAGCCGGGTCGTAAGTACTGTTGCTGCTGAACGCTGCTGTTACTTTTAACAAGCTCTTTGTCATTGGCGGAACTACTGAGATCCAATCCACGAATTGTGAAATCTTTTCAATCATTTTTTACAGCAGCTATATTGCCCAAAACAATAACTAGCATGCGTAAGTGATGCGTTTAGAAAAGTTTTTCATCAATTTTCAACAAGAGAAGTAAAAATTTTATTTATCCAATAAAGTGATACTTTGCAGCTAATAACAACCAACGATCGAACGCGGTCAAGGCCCTACTTATAAGATGAATGAGCACGTTTTGTATTTGAAAATCGATACAGGAAGAATGTTTGCTCCTAGAACTCTAAACGGCTTATTTATGGATAAATAATCTACTTCTGTCAAAGTATTAAAGGGCGAGGAAAACGAAACTTTTTCTTCTGATACTTTAAAAACATTTCTGATACTATTTATTGTGTTCGATATTGGTTTGTCTTATTGCGGTATTCTAAATCGTTGTGTGTGCAATTACTGTTTCCCTAAAACTAGAGTTCAATGGTTGTGATCACTACATAATAAATCCACAAAGATTATTTCAATTCAATTACTCTATTTCCCCTAAAACTTAAGTTCACTGGTTATGATATTAATATTAATTATTGTTAATTCATAACAAATTCCAAAAGATTATTTCACATTATTCCACAAGTACACCTTAAAGCTTACAGCCGAATATACGGTTGTACAATGTCAGGTTCTCAGCACGAGGAAGTTAACAAGCATATATACTTGCACTGGAAAAGATGCGCGTGGAGACCAGCTATAAACTGTGGCTCAATAAAACAGTTTTCGGCTGTAGCCTGAGTAAACGAGTCTCCGTGACACACAAATACTCCATCCTGTGGGCGCTGTGTCCCTCCACGAGTGATCTTTACGTTTCCAACAGCAATTTGAAACTCATAATCAAACAAGATGTGACATTCACAAAACGGGTGTTTCCATTTATTTTTTTCCACCATATCAGTCTAAAATATATAGTAGAATAAAATATTCTTTAAACAATTACTAGGTCATTCTGAACAAGTGATAAAACACGAATTTTCACCTATAAAGATCTCTAAAAGTTTTAACAGACAAACTATATTTCTTATACGATAATTTTTAAACTTATATTATATTTATTTCAACAAATATTTTAATCATTGGGACAGTTAAAGATACTAAACATTTAATGGATAAGTTTTTTTTATTAATTTATTTGAAAGTAAAATAATCTTAGACATATTCCTTTGTCGTAAAATGTTAGTAACTTCTGAGAATTCAATTTGTAAAGCTATACTGGATAAAGTCATTAAATTTACGTGGAGAAAGCAGATTTTCACGTTGGTATTAATAATATCAAAACGTTACAATATAAGTTTAGATTTCCATTTCTATTAAACATTAATTTGTATAAGAACAGTTAGCATTATAAACAGTAAACGACGTTTTGTATTTGTAAAACTTATTTATTTTTATATAATGGAAATCCCGCTATATTTACTTAGGAAGCCAATAGGAGTATCTCTGTTCATAATTAAAGATGAAATAATTTTATTGAAAACATCTGCGAGTAAAGGTAAATGATGATAGAGTAACATAAAAACCACCTTGTTTTGGCAATTTGTTAATATAATGTAAAATTCTCAATGAAAACTTTTTCCTGGGCATTTACCTCAGTACAACCTTATATATAATAACACATACTAAGGTATTGTTGTAATTTGGCCTAAGAAGTAAAATGGATGCTGGCAGAAGGACAAGCCCTCACTCAGGTATACAACTTTTACCGGTACAAGTGTTATTCATGTTATGGTTAATTACAATTATATCAGAGTGAAAAATTAAAAGAATTTAAAGATTTAGGTTAAAAATTAGCTGTCACAACAATACTCGTATATCTCACATATATTTTGTATATTCTCCCAAACTTTAAAAATCAAACACTTTCACACTTCGAAAAAAAAGATATTAACTAAAAACGTTGTCCAATGATTAAGACTTCAGTTAAAAATGTATTAACTCACAAAACTGTAATAAAAGTCATTATTATATTTTTAGTTTTGTTGAAACAGACGTTAAGTTAAGCATTTTTAGTTTATTTTTTATATTTAAAATAAACTTTAAGGAGACTTTTATTTCATTTGACATTTAATTTTCAGAGCAGATTTTTTTTATTTATAGTGTATTTGCGTGAGCGTTATTTTTAAAGTGGCATATAGTGAAAACACTGTATTATTATTTTGTATACACTTTTTCAGTAATTAATATAAACAGCTGGGGAAAAAAACTAAGGACAATAATTTGTCCTTACATTGTTACCCAAAATAGAAAACCATTAATATTATAATAATAAAGATTCAATTAAATGTTTGCACCAGTATACAATGTGATGGATTCTACCGCTTATTAACGTTGGCTCACTTTCGTAATAGTATATCAACTGGGCTGGGAATGCAAATAAATTAATCTTATTTTTTATCAAAAACTTTGTTATATTACTTTTTTTATTTTGTTCAGTATAATTTTAATTTAGTCATTTTAACTTTTAAATGTTTACTACTTTTGAAAAATAACTGCGTATGGTACTATATTTCAATAAATAAAAAATAAATAAAATCGTTACTGTCAAAATTGTAACAATTCACATTCATACGACTGTCAATTCATATGATAAGTGCTACATATTAACTGAAAGTCGAGTGTAACTTAGAAGTTTGCCAATTTATGAACAAAGTCAATTCAAATTAGGCAGGTGCAGGGAATGATCAAGTGTTCATACACAGGAGAGTCAGCGGGAGACCAAAAGATTAAAGTTTACATCAAGTTTTCAGATTAACTTTGCTACCTTTCTGAACTTTACTCTGTTCACTGTAACAAGACATATACAGGGCTGTATATTATGTCTGGAAACACCCCAAAATATATCCTTTAATAATCTTAAATATTAAATTTGAAACCTCTTACCATCGTGATAGAGATTGGGCAATCTACTTTTTGGAACAATGTTTTGTTATGTCACACCAACGGGGGACCGTCCTGCCGAGGGTATCGTGAATCTATTCTTAATGGAAGCCTATACCTTGTGATACATTAATTTTAAAGGTAATATTATACTGAATAGCTTAATGAATTGAATGGCCACAAACCGCATTCAAAGGAAATTACCCCCAACCCCCCCCCCCCACCCCCCCCCCCCCCCCCCCCCCCCCCCCCCCCCCCCCCCCCCCCCCACATCTATCAGGACAAATAGAGCCTTTTTGTTAGTATTGAAAATTTATTGATGTTCAACAATGTAATTTTAACCATGGTTTCTTGCACAAAATTGTGTTTACACTAATTTTTTAGCATTTTTAAATGTTCAATTAAATAAAAAATAAACAATTTATTTTTTAGCTGTGTTTCATTAGTACAAATTTAACCAGTTTTTTATTACACATGAATAAAACTTATGAGGTCACTTTCTCTGATTACTTATGAATCTGTTACTTGGTGTTTTCCAGATCCAGCAGGGAAGGTTTTACAAGAAGACCACAAGGTCACTAGCCCCCCCCCCCCCTATGAGAAACATTATTGTGTTATTAATCATCTGGTTACAGGTTTCAGTTTGTTGAGCATGGAGCTTTCACTAGATCAGGTCTAAGCTTGGGAATTACAAAATGGACAAAGGTCATATCATTCCGGTCGAGTTAATCAGTTGTCTCTGAAGCATTGCTGTCAACAAGTTATCCTAATTACAGTAGTTCAGGTTTTATTTGGCATTTTAATGGACTTGTCTGAAAGAGAACGAATTACTCTGTTGATATGGCGGAGGATATGGCGATCGTCAAAGATCTTATTCGGGAAGTTTGTAATATGTTTAATGACACGTTTCCAGAAAGGAATCCCATGAGTGTTTCAATCAATATCAAAACAAATTGAGCGTTTTGAAATGGAAGGGAGTGTACGTAATCGGCCAAAGTCGGGTAGGATACAAATCTGCAACAGATTGACAGAACATGCACTAGATGTTTTGCAAACATTTATTGAAAGACCCACATACATCGCTCAGAAACAAGCTGCAACAAACAGCAACATGATAATGCACCCTATGTCTGTGAGTAAAGATTTTGAAAATTATTAAATACAAACCCATATAATTCTTTGTGTTGAAGGTTTACTTTTGACGATGGAAGGATTTTGTGAAAGGAAAACAGGATTTTTCCGGACATTTGCCATCGTTTAGTGAAACAAGGAAAACAGTAACAACTACGTTTCGAGTATCTGCAATCTGATCTCCCCCCTTCTTAAGGTAAAGAACTATATCCTAATACATTAATTACAAACTAGGTTAAAATAAACAAATCTTACTAATGCGTTGTAGCACGCCTAAGTCAGGAATCACAAGCCTACTTGTTGTATGTCAACTTATTTTAACCGAGTTTGTAATTATGTATTAGGTTAGTTCTTTACCTGAAGTGAAGAGATCAGATTGCAGCTCTCGAAAAACGTAGTGTTACTTGTTTTCTTGTTTCACTTAAACGATGGCAATACATGTCCGGAAAAAATCCTGTTTCCTTCACAAATCATTTAACGTTCATTTAGTCTCAACAAGTTTAAGTGCGGATGATTACGACAGAAGAGTTGAGTTTTGCTGAACTTGTGATGCGCAAATGTGATGACAATAGAGATTTTCTGACCAACATACTATTTTCTGATGAGGGCAACTTTTTTCCTAAATGGCAATGTTAACTGGCACAATTGGGGCGTTACAGCGGCTAGTGAAAAACCACATTGGATTACTGAGTCCCATTCACAGCAACCACAAAAACTGAACGTATGGTGTGGAATTTTAGGTAACAAAATTGTTGGACCCTTTTTCATCAATGGAAATTTAAATGCCGAACTTTACTACAATATGCTCCAAAATGAAATAATCCCAGCTATGCAAATTGCTTCAGGAGAATACTTTGATAATGTATGGTTTCAGCAGGATGGTGCTTCCACCCCATTGTGGGGAGACAGGTAAGAGTGTATTTGGATTTAAGGTTTCCTCATAAATGGATTGGCCGAAGAGGAGAAATCGAATGGCCTCCAAGATCTCCGGATTTGTCACCAATCGACTTATTTCCTATGGGTTGTTCCATTTAAAATCCAATGTTTATAGAAGAAAAGCCTCCATAATATAGAAGACCTAAGAAACAGGATTATAGAGGAGATTGCTTTGATATACTGAAGAAATGTTAGGCAACTCGGTCGAATCATTTTACACAAGATTGGCTCATTGTCAAAACCGTAGAAGGGAACACAGTTCGGAACAAATTGCTTAGACACCAAATGCAGGTAATAACGTTTGTTGTAAGACTTTTCTAACAGCATACATTATCTTTTATTTGTTTTTTTTTTTTTTTTTTTTTTTAATAAGAAAATCATTAACATAAGTATTTCCTTAATTTGTACTGTAATAAAAACTGGCAAATTAGTGCTACTAGAACCAGCGTTAAAATGAAATTTTTGTTTTATTTAATTGATCATTTAAAAAAATGCTAAAAAATTAGTGTAAAACAATTTTGTGGCAAGAAACCATGTTTAAAAATTACATTGTTGAACATCAGTAAATTTTCAATACTAAAAATGCTCTATTTTCTGATAGAATAATTCCTTTGGGATGCGGTTTGTAGCATTCCAATTATCAGTAAGCTATTTACCTTTAAAATTATGTTCACAAGGTATAGGCTTCCATTAAAGAAAATTCACGACACCCTCGGCAGGACTGTCTCCCCGTTGGTTGTGACATAACAAAAACATTTGTTCCCAAAGTAGATGCCCAATCTCTATCACGATTGTAAGAGGTGGGTTTCAACTTTATATTAGAAAATTATTAAAGGATATATTTAGGGATGTTTTTCCAGACATAATATACACCCGTGTATATATTATACATATACAATATATACAGAGTGTTCATTAAAAACTTTCAAGCTCTAATGATTATTTATAACAAAGCTTATTAACATCCTATAAATAATAAAAGCTAATATAGACTAATTAGCTAAAACTCAGAATTGTTCCATATATATGTCTTTATGTGCTTTTCGTTTATTTAAATATCATCTCTCACCAAACCGCGGAAAATAGGGGACAAACTCAAAAACTTGGCAATTATTTTTAAGATAAATCGAAAGGACTAGAATAACTAAATAAACAAACTACTTTCACTGTAAGCAAATGGCAAATTATTACAAATAGTTTAAGTTTGAAAATCTAATTTGCCAGTATCATTTTTCGTGAGCAGTTTTTTAATAAAAAACACATACAGAATAATGTATTGGTTTATACGACCAAATTTAAGCGTTTTAGGATATAGCTTTTATATGTTTTATTGTTTTAGTTAGTTTAGGGTCTTTCAGTATAAAACGAAGTCTTTAAGTATAAATCTCGGCATTCAATAGGTATATCTATAATTAAATTTATTGCAGAGAGTTTAATTAGTAATAAGTTATGTTATTAGTATTTAAAATCAATATTTACCGCTTATACTAGCAAACAAAGAACACCAAATCGGTTTCTTATTTAAAAAAAGAAAA